>NW_027033529.1:0-6372 GCF_034236695.1 Oncorhynchus nerka | reverse complement strand
GACCTTAACCCAACACCTAGCAACCTCATAACCTGGTCTATACTGAGTTTATACTGTAGTGACCTTAACCCAACACCTAGCAACCTCATAACCTGGTCTATACTGAGTTTATACTGTAGTGACCTTAACCCAACACCTAGCAACCTCATAACCTGGTCTATACTGAGTTTATACTGTAGTGACCTTAACCCAACACCTAGCAACCTCATAACCTGGTCTATACTGAGTTTATACTGTAGTGACCTTAACCCAACACCTAGCAACCTCATAACCTGGTCTATACTGAGTTTATACTGTAGTGACCTTAACCCAACACCTAGCAACCTCATAACCTGGTCTATACTGAGTTTATACTGTAGTGACCTTAACCCAACACCTAGCAACCTCATAACCTGGTCTATACTGAGTTTATACTGTAGTGACCTTAACCCAACACCTAGCAACCTCATAACCTGGTCTATACTGAGTTTATACTGTAGTGACCTTAACCCAACACCTAGCAACCTCATAACCTGGTCTATACTGAGTTTATACTGTAGTGACCTTAACCCAACACCTAGCAACCTCATAACCTGGTCTATACTGAGTTTATACTGTAGTGACCTTAACCCAACACCTAGCAACCTCATAACCTGGTCTATACTGAGTTTATACTGTAGTGACCTTAACCCAACACCTAGCAACCTCATAACCTGGTCTATACTGAGTTTATACTGTAGTGACCTTAACCCAACACCTAGCAACCTCATAACCTGGTCTATACTGAGTTTATACTGTAGTGACCTTAACCCAACACCTAGCAACCTCATAACCTGGTCTATACTGAGTTTATACTGTAGTGACCTTAACCCAACACCTAGCAACCTCATAACCTGGTCTATACTGAGTTTATACTGTAGTGACCTTAACCCAACACCTAGCAACCTCATAACCTGGTCTATACTGAGTTTATACTGTAGTGACCTTAACCCAACACCTAGCAACCTCATAACCTGGTCTATACTGAGTTTATACTGTAGTGACCTTAACCCAACACCTAGCAACCTCATAACCTGGTCTATACTGAGTTTATACTGTAGTGACCTTAACCCAACACCTAGCAACCTCATAACCTGGTCTATACTGAGTTTATACTGTAGTGACCTTAACCCAACACCTAGCAACCTCATAACCTGGTCTATACTGAGTTTATACTGTAGTGACCTTAACCCAACACCTAGCAACCTCATAACCTGGTCTATACTGAGTTTATACTGTAGTGACCTTAACCCAACACCTAGCAACCTCATAACCTGGTCTATACTGAGTTTATACTGTAGTGACCTTAACCCAACACCTAGCAACCTCATAACCTGGTCTATACTGAGTTTATACTGTAGTGACCTTAACCCAACACCTAGCAACCTCATAACCTGGTCTATACTGAGTTTATACTGTAGTGACCTTAACCCAACACCTAGCAACCTCATAACCTGGTCTATACTGAGTTTATACTGTAGTGACCTTAACCCAACACCTAGCAACCTCATAACCTGGTCTATACTGAGTTTATACTGTAGTGACCTTAACCCAACACCTAGCAACCTCATAACCTGGTCTATACTGAGTTTATACTGTAGTGACCTTAACCCAACACCTAGCAACCTCATAACCTGGTCTATACTGAGTTTATACTGTAGTGACCTTAACCCAACACCTAGCAACCTCATAACCTGGTCTATACTGAGTTTATACTGTAGTGACCTTAACCCAACACCTAGCAACCTCATAACCTGGTCTATACTGAGTTTATACGTAGTGTCCTTAACCCAACACCTAGCAACCTCATAACCTGGTCTATACTGAGTTTATACTGTGTGACCTTAACCCTACACCTAGCAACCTCATAACCTGGTCTATACTGTTTATACTGTAGTGACCTTAACCCTACACCTAGCAACCTCATAACCTGGTCTATACTGAGTTTATACTGTAGTGACCTTAACCCAACACCTAGCAACCTCATAACCTGGTCTATACTGAGTTTATACTGTAGTGACCTTAACCCAACACCTAGCAACCTCATAACCTGGTCTATACTGAGTTTATACTGTAGTGACCTTAACCCAACACCTAGCAACCTCATAACCTGGTCAATACTGAGTTTATACTGTAGTGACCTTAACCCAACACCTACTGTAGCAACCTCATAACCTGGTCAATACTGAGTTTATACTGTAGTGACCTTAACCCAACACCTAGCAACCTCATAACCTGGTTTATACTGTAGTGACCTTAACCCTACACCTAGCAACCTCATAACCTGAGTGACCTTAACCCAACACCTAGCAACCTCATAACCTGGTCTATACTGAGTTTATACTGTAGTGACCTTAACCCAACACCTAGCAACCTCATAACCTGGTCTATACTGAGTTTATACTGTAGTGACCTTAACCCAACACCTAGCAACCTCATAACCTGGTCTATACTGAGTTTATACTGTAGTGACCTTAACCCAACACCTAGCAACCTCATAACCTGGTCTATACTGAGTTTATATTGTAGTGACCTTAACCCAACACCTACTGTAGCAACCTCATAAGCTGTTCTATACTGAGTTTATACTGTAGTGACCTTAACCCAACACCTAGCAACCTCATAACCTGGTCTATACTGAGTTTATACTGTAGTGTCCTTAACCCAACACCTAGCAATCTCATAACCTGGGCTATACTGAGTTTATACTGTAGTGACCTTAACCCAACACCTAGCAACCTCATAACCTGGTCTATACTGAGTTTATACTGTAGTGACCTTAACCCAACACCTAGCAACCTCATAACCTGGTCTATACTGTAGTGACCTTAACCCAACACCTACACCTAGCAACCTCATAACCTAGCAACCTCATAACACTGACTGAGTTTATACTGTAGTGACCTTAACCCTTTTGAGCAACCTCATAACCTGGTCTATACTGAGTTTATACTGTAGTGACCTTTAACCCAACACCTCATAGCAACCTCATAACCTGGTCTATACTGTAGTTTATACTGTAACCTTAACCCAACACCTAGCAACCTCATAACCTGGTCTATACTGAGTTTATACTGTAGTGACCTTAACCCCCACACCTAGCAACCTCATAACCTGGTCTATGCTGAGTTTATACTGTAGTGACCTTTAACCCAACACCTAGCAACCTCATAACCTGGATACTGAGTTTATACTGTAGTGACCTTAACCCAACACCTAGCAACCTCATAAGCTGTTCTATACTGGAGTTTATACTGTAGTGACCTTAACCCAACACCTAGCAACCTCATAACCTGCTCTATGCTGAGTTTATACTGTAGTGTCCTTAACCCAACACCTAGCAACCTCATAACCTGGTCTATACTGAGTTTATACTGTAGTGACCTTAACCCAACACCTAGCAACCTCATAACCTGGTCTATACTGAGTTTATACTGTAGTGACCTTAACCCAACACCTACTGTAGCAACCTCATAACCTGGTCAATACTGAGTTTATACTGTAGTGACCTTAACCCAACACCTAGCAACCTCATAACCTGGTCTATACTGTAGTGACCTTAACCCTACACCTAGCAACCTCATAACCTGGTCTATACTGAGTTTATACTGTAGTGACCTTAACCCAACACCTAAACCTCTAAACCTGGTCTAGTTCAAGTGACCTTCGCTACACCTAGCAACCTCATAACCTGGTCTATACTGAGTTTATACTGTAGTGACCTTAACACCTAGCAACCTCTGCCCTGGTATACTGTGGAAGTGACCTTGACCCTACACTAGCAACCCTCATAACCTGGTCTATACTGAGTTTATACTATAGTGACCTTAACCCAACACCTAGCAACCTCATAACCTGGTCTATACTGAGTTTATACTGTAGTGACCTTAACCCTACACCTAGCAACCTCATAACCTGGTCTATACTGAGTTTATACTGTAGTGACCTTAACCCAACACCTAGCAACCTCATAACCTGGTCTATACTGAGTTTATACTGTAGTGACCTTAACCCAACACCTAGCAACCTCATAACCTGGTCAATACTGAGTTTATACTTTAGTGACCTTAACCCAACACCTAGCAACCTCATAACCTGGTCTATACTGAGTTTATACTGTAGTGACCTTAACCCAACACCCTAGCAGCCTCTTAACCTGGTTTATACTGAGTTTATACTTTAGTGACCTTAACCCAACACCTCTGTAGCAACCTCATAAGCTGTTTCTATACTTTAAGTTTATACTGTAGTGACCTTAATAACCTAGCAACCTCATAACCTGGTCATGAGTTTATACTGTAGTGACATAGCAACACCTGGCAACCTCATAGCACCAGATTTATACTGAGTTTATGCTGTAGTGACCTTGGCAACACCTGTAACCTCATAACCTGGTCAATACTGAGTTTATACTGTAGTGACCTTAACCCAACACCTACTGTAGCAACCTCATAACCTGGTCAATACTGAGTTTATACTGTAGTGACCTTAACCCAACACCTAGCAACCTCATAACCTGGTCTATACTGTAGTGACCTTAACCCAACACCTACTGTAGCAACCTCATAAGCTGTTCTATACTGAGTTTATACTGTAGTGACCTTAACCCAACACCTAGCAACCTCATAACCTGGTCTATACTGAGTTTATACTGTAGTGACCTTAACCCAACACCTAGCAACCTCATAACCTGGTCTATACTGTAGTGACCTTAACCCTACACCTAGCAACCTCATAACCTGGTCTATACTGAGTTTATACTGTAGTGACCTTAACCCAACACCTAGCAACCTCATAACCTGGTCTATACTGAGTTTATACTGTAGTGACCTTAACCCAACACCTAGCAACCTCATAACCTGGTCTATACTGAGTTTATACTGTAGTGACCTTAGCCCAGCACCTGGCAACCTCTATAGCCTGGTCTATACTGAGTTTATACTGTATTGACCTTAACCTTGCCTACTGTAGCAACCTCGTAGCTGTTCTATGTGAGTTTATGCTATGTGTCCTTAACCCCACATCTAGCAACCTCATAACTGTGGTCCTGCAACGTGACCTTAACCCCACACCTAGCAACCTCATAACCTGGTCTATGCTGAGTTTATGCTGTAGTGACCTTAGCCCTACACCTAGCAGCCTCATAACCTGGTCTATGCTGCTTGGTGACCTTAATCCCAGCACCCTAGCAACCTCTATAACCTGGTCTATGCTGAGGTTTATACTGTAAGTGACCTTAACCCAACACCCTAGCAACCTCATAACCTGGTCTATGCTGAGTTTATACTGCAGTGACCTGGCAACACCTAGCAACCTCATAACCTGGTCTATGCTGAGTTTATACTGTAGTGACCTTAAACACCTAGCAACCTCATAACCTGGTCAATACTGTTTATACCTTAGTGACCTTAACCCAACACCTAGCAACCTCATATTTGTTATACTGAGTTTATACTGTAGTGACCTTAACCCTACACCTAGCAACCTCTAAAACCTGGTCTATACTGAGTTTATACTGCTTAGTGACCTTAACCCAACACCTAGCAACCTCATAACCTGGTCTATACTGTGTTTATACTGTAGTGACCTTAACCCAACACCTAACCCAGCCTCATAACCTGGTCAATACTGAGTTTATACTGTAGTGACCTTAACCTAACACCTACTGTATCAACCTCATAACCTGGTGTCACTGAGTTTATACTGTAGTGACCTTAACCCAACACTAGCAACCTCATAACCTGGTCACTATACTGTAGTGACCTTAACCCTACACCTAGCAACCTCATAACCTGGTCTATACTGAGTTTATACTGTAGTGACCTTAACCCAACACCTAGCAACCTCATAACCTGGTCTATACTGAGTTTATACTGTAGTGACCTTAACCCAACACCTACTGTAGCAACCTCATAACCTGGTCAATACTGAGTTTATACTGTAGTGACCTTAACCCAACACCTAGCAACCTCATAACCTGGTCTATACTGTAGTGACCTTAACCCTACACCTAGCAACCTCATAACCTGGTCTATACTGAGTTTATACTGTAGTGACCTTAACCCAACACCTAGCAACCTCATAACCTGGTCTATACTGAGTTTATACTGTAGTGACCTTAACCCAACACCTAGCAACCTCATAACCTGGTCTATACTGAGTTTATACTGTAGTGACCTTAACCCAACACCTACTGTAGCAACCTCATAACCTGGTCTATACTGAGTTTATACTGTAGTGACCTTAACCCAACACCTAGCAACCTCATAACCTGGTCTATACTGTAGTTGACCTTAACCCTAACACCTACCGTAGCAACCTCATAACCTGGTCTATACTGAGTTTATACTGTAG
>NW_027033528.1:0-6368 GCF_034236695.1 Oncorhynchus nerka | reverse complement strand
GAGGATAATATAACCATGTTACAGGAAGGATAATAGAACCATGTTACAGGAAGGATAATAGAACCATGTTACAGGAAGGATAATATAACCATGTTACAGGGAGGATAATAGAACCATGGTACAGCGAGGATTATATAACCATGTTACAGGAAGGATAATATAACCATGTTACAGCGAGGATAATATAACCATGTTACAGGAAGGATAATATAACCATGTTACAGGGAGGATAATAGAACCATGTTACAGGGAGGATAATAGAACCATGTTACAGGAAGGATAATATAACCATGTTACAGGAAGGATAATAGAACCATGTTACAGGCAGGATAATAGAACCATGTTACAGGAAGGATAATATAACCATGTTACAGGAAGGATAATAGAACCATGTTACAGGGAGGATAATAGAACCATGTTACAGGAAGGATAATATAACCATGTTACAGGAAGGATAATATAACCATGTTACAGGGAGGATAATAGAACCATGTTACAGGAAGGATAATAGAACCATGTTACAGGAAGGGTAATAGAACCATGTTACAGGGAGGATAATAGAATCATGTTACAGGAAGGATAATATAACCATGTTAGAGGAAGGATAATATAACCATGTTACAGGGAGGATAATAGAACCATGTTACAGGGAGGATAATAGAACCATGTTAGAGGAAGGATAATATAACCATGTTACAGGGAGGATAATAGAACCATGTTACAGGGAGGATAATAGAACCATGTTACAGGAAGGATAATAGAACCATGTTACAGGGAGGATAATAGAACCATGTTACAGGAAGGATAATATAACCATGTTACAGGAAGGATTATATAACCATGTTACAGGGAGAATAATATAACCATGTTACAGGGAGGATTATATATCCATGTTACAGGAAGGATAATATAACCATGTTACAGGAAGGCTTATATAACCATGTTACAGGAAGGATAATATAACCATGTTACAGGAAGGATAATATAACCATGTTACAGGGAGGATAATAGAACCATGTTACAGGGAGGATAATAGAACCATGTTACAGGAAGGATAATATAACCATGTTACAGGAAGGATAATAGAACCATGTTACAGGAAGGATAATATAACCATGGTACAGTTACAGGGAGGAGTTACAGTATAACCATGTTACAGGGAGGATAATAGAACCATGTTACAGGAAGGATAATAGAACCATGTTACAGGGAGGATAATAGAACCATGTTACAGGAAGGATAATATAACCATGTTACAGGGAGGATTATATAACCATGTTACAGGGAGGATAATAGAACCATGTTACAGGAAGGATAATAGAACCATGTTACAGGGAGGATAATAGAACCATGTTACAGGAAGGATTATATAACCATGTTACAGGGAGGATAATATAACCATGTTACAGGGAGGATAATATAACCATGTTACAGGGAGGATAATATAACCATGTTACAGGGAGGATAATATAACCATGTTACAGGAAGGATAATAGAACCATGTTACTGGGAGGATAATATAACCATGTTACAGGAAGGATAATATAACCATGTTACAGGAAGGATAATATAACCATGTTACAGGAAGGATAATATAACCATGTTACAGGGAGGATAATATAACCATGTTACAGGGAGGATAATATAACCATGTTACAGGAAGGATAATATAACCATGTTACAGGAAGGATTATATAACCATGGTACAGGAAGGATTATATAACCATGTTACAGGGAGGATTATATAACCATGTTACAGGAAGGATTATATAACCATGGTACAGGAAGGATTATATAACCATGTTACAGGAAGGATAATATAACCATGGTACAGGGAGGATAATATAACCATGGTACAGGGAGGATAATAGAACCATGTTACAGGAAGGATAATAGAACCATGTTACAGGAAGGATAATAGAACCATGTTACAGGAAGGATAATATAACCATGTTACAGGAAGGATAATATAACCATGGTACAGGAAGGATAATATAACCATGTTACAGGAAGGATAATATAACCATGTTACAGCGAGGATAATAGAACCATGTTACAGGAAGGATAATATAACCATGTTACAGGAAGGATAATATAACCATGTTACAGGAAGGATAATATAACCATGTTACAGGAAGGATAATATAACCATGTTACAGGGAGGATAATATAACCATGTTACAGGAAGGATTATATAACCATGTTACAGGAAGGATAATATAACCATGTTACAGGAAGGATAATATAACCATGGTACAGGGAGGATAATATAACCATGTTACAGGAAGGATTATATAACCATGTTACAGGGAGGATAATAGAACCATGTTACAGGAAGGATAATAGAACCATGTTACAGGGAGGATAATAGAACCATGTTACAGGGAGGATAATAGAACCATGTTACAGGAAGGATAATAGAACCATGTTACAGGAAGGATAATATAACCATGTTACAGGGAGGATAATAGAACCATGTTACAGGGAGGATAATAGAACCATGTTACAGGAAGGATAATATAACCATGTTACAGGAAGGATTATATAACCATGTTACAGGAAGGATAATATAACCATGTTACAGGAAGGATAATATAACCATGTTACAGGGAGGATAATAGAACCATGTTACAGGGAGGATAATAGAACCATGTTACAGGAAGGATAATATAACCATGTTACAGGAAGGATAATAGAACCATGTTACAGGAAGGATAATATAACCATGGTACAGCGAGGAGTGGTATAACCATGTTACAGGGAGGATAATAGAACCATGTTACAGGAAGGCTAATAGAACCATGTTACAGGGAGGATAATAGAACCATGTTACAGGAAGGATAATATAACCATGTTACAGGAAGGATAATAGAACCATGTTACAGGGAGGATAATAGAACCATGTTACAGGAAGGATAATAGAACCATGTTACAGGGAGGATAATAGAACCATGTTACAGGGAGGATAATAGAACCATGTTACAGGGAGGATAATATAACCATGTTACAGGGAGGATTATATAACCATGTTACAGGGAGGATAATAGAACCATGTTACAGGAAGGATAATAGAACCATGTTACAGGGAGGATAATAGAACCATGTTACAGGAAGGATTATATAACCATGTTACAGGGAGGATAATATAACCATGTTACAGGGAGGATAATATAACCATGTTACAGGGAGGATAATATAACCATGTTACAGGGAGGATAATATAACCATGTTACAGGAAGGATAATAGAACCATGTTACTGGGAGGATAATATAACCATGTTACAGGAAGGATAATATAACCATGTTACAGGAAGGATAATATAACCATGTTACAGGAAGGATAATATAACCATGTTACAGGGAGGATAATATAACCATGTTACAGGGAGGATAATATAACCATGTTACAGGAAGGATAATATAACCATGTTACAGGAAGGATTATATAACCATGTTACAGGAAGGATAATATAACCATGTTACAGGGAGGATAATATAACCATGTTACAGGAAGGATTATATAACCATGTTACAGGAAGGATAATAGAACCATGTTACAGGAAGGATAATATAACCATGTTACAGGAAGGATAATATAACCATGTTACAGGGAGGATTATATAACCATGGTACAGGAAGGATTATATAACCATGTTACAGGAAGGATTATATAACCATGGTACAGGAAGGATTATATAACCATGTTACAGGAAGGATAATATAACCATGGTACAGGGAGGATAATATAACCATGGTACAGGGAGGATAATAGAACCATGTTACAGGAAGGGATAATAGAACCATGTTACAGGAAGGATAATAGAACCATGTTACAGGAAGGATAATATAACCATGTTACAGGAAGGATAATATAACCATGGTACAGGAAGGATAATATAACCATGTTACAGGAAGGATAATATAACCATGTTACAGCGAGGATAATAGAACCATGTTACAGGAAGGATAATATAACCATGTTACAGGAAGGATAATATAACCATGTTACAGGAAGGATAATATAACCATGTTACAGGGAGGATAATATAACCATGTTACAGGAAGGATTATATAACCATGTTACAGGAAGGATAATATAACCATGTTACAGGAAGGATAATATAACCATGGTACAGGGAGGATAATATAACCATGTTACAGGAAGGATTATATAACCATGTTACAGGGAGGATAATAGAACCATGTTACAGGAAGGATAATAGAACCATGTTACAGGGAGGATAATAGAACCATGTTACAGGGAGGATAATAGAACCATGTTACAGGAAGGATAATAGAACCATGTTACAGGAAGGATAATATAACCATGTTACAGGGAGGATAATAGAACCATGTTACAGGGAGGATAATAGAACCATGTTACAGGAAGGATAATATAACCATGTTACAGGAAGGATAATAGAACCATGTTACAGGAAGGATAATATAACCATGTTACAGCGAGGATAATATAACCATGTTACAGGAAGGATAATAGAACCATGTTACAGGAAGGATAATATAACCATGTTACAGGAAGGATAATATAACCATGTTACAGGAAGGATAATATAACCATGTTACAGGGAGGATAATATAACCATGTTACAGGAAGGATTATATAACCATGTTACAGGAAGGATAATATAACCATGTTACAGGAAGGATAATATAACCATGGTACAGGGAGGATAATATAACCATGTTACAGGAAGGATTATATAACCATGTTACAGGGAGGATAATAGAACCATGTTACAGGAAGGATAATAGAACCATGTTACAGGGAGGATAATAGAACCATGTTACAGGGAGGATAATAGAACCATGTTACAGGAAGGATAATAGAACCATGTTACAGGAAGGATAATATAACCATGTTACAGGGAGGATAATAGAACCATGTTACAGGGAGGATAATAGAACCATGTTACAGGAAGGATAATATAACCATGTTACAGGAAGGATTATATAACCATGTTACAGGAAGGATAATATAACCATGTTACAGGAAGGATAATATAACCATGTTACAGGGAGGATAATAGAACCATGTTACAGGGAGGATAATAGAACCATGTTACAGGAAGGATAATATAACCATGTTACAGGAAGGATAATAGAACCATGTTACAGGAAGGATAATATAACCATGGTACAGCGAGGAGTGGTATAACCATGTTACAGGGAGGATAATAGAACCATGTTACAGGAAGGATAATAGAACCATGTTACAGGGAGGATAATAGAACCATGTTACAGGAAGGATAATATAACCATGTTACAGGAAGGATAATAAAACCATGTTACAGGGAGGATAATAGAACCATGTTACAGGAAGGATAATAGAACCATGTTACAGGGAGGATAATAGAACCATGTTACAGGGAGGATAATAGAACCATGTTACAGGGAGGATAATATAACCATGTTACAGGGAGGATTATATAACCATGTTACAGGGAGGATAATAGAACCATGTTACAGGAAGGATAATAGAACCATGTTACAGGGAGGATAATAGAACCATGTTACAGGAAGGATTATATAACCATGTTACAGGGAGGATAATATAACCATGTTACAGGGAGGATAATATAACCATGTTACAGGGAGGATAATATAACCATGTTACAGGGAGGATAATATAACCATGTTACAGGAAGGATAATAGAACCATGTTACTGGGAGGATAATATAACCATGTTACAGGAAGGATAATATAACCATGTTACAGGAAGGATAATATAACCATGTTACAGGAAGGATAAATATAACCATGTTACAGGGAGGGGATAATATAACCATGTTACAGGGAGGGATAATATAACCATGTTACAGGGAGGGGATAATAGAACCATGTTACAGGAAGGATTATATAACCATGTTACAGGAAGGATAATATAACCATGTTACAGGGAGGATAATATAACCATGTTACAGGAAGGATTATATAACCATGTTACAGGAAGGATAATAGAACCATGTTACAGGAAGGATAATATAACCATGTTACAGGAAGGATAATATAACCATGTTACAGGGAGGATTATATAACCATGGTACAGGAAGGATTATATAACCATGTTACAGGAAGGATTATATAACCATGGTACAGGAAGGATTATATAACCATGTTACAGGAAGGATAATATAACCATGGTACAGGGAGGATAATATAACCATGGTACAGGGAGGATAATAGAACCATGTTACAGGAAGGATAATAGAACCATGTTACAGGAAGGATAATAGAACCATGTTACAGGAAGGATAATATAACCATGTTACAGGAAGGATAATATAACCATGGTACAGGAAGGATAATATAACCATGTTACAGGAAGGATAATATAACCATGTTACAG
>NW_027033527.1:0-6367 GCF_034236695.1 Oncorhynchus nerka | reverse complement strand
AATTTCACAGAATTGAGGCAGTCGGGCCACATAGAGTTCTCATTCTCAGGCCAAACCCAAAGTTAACCCTCAATCCTTTAGAGATACAACAATTCATTTCAGTGTCAAATTCATTTGGCACACCAGAGCGATGCTATTGGACAAGCTCAGGTAGTACCGCCCAGTTTAAGTCAGTTTTCTTCCATTTAGTGGATACTGAACACACCCCAGGTCAAAAATCAAAACCTGTGATAGGGTGTCACTCACTAGGGGCGCTGCCAGGAATTTGAGTGCAGGCTCTCCACTTCCTCGTCACACGGGCATGCTCATTAGGCACCAGCGCTGGCCCGCTGGGTAGAGGACCATCTTCGCACACCGTCCCTATTCCCGGCCGTACGCACCCGTCCAGCAGGCTGGGCCATTGAGAGTCCTAAACACACATATCAAATTAAGTCATTAGAAAGAGACAAGAATATGCAGATATGACGCACACACAGAAAATATATAAAAGACAACGATGCAGGATCGGGAGTACAGTACATATGAGCAGGGTGTGAGCGAAACAGATTTAGTGAGCTTAGCCAACAGAAAGGAAATGGGAGGGCAAATATGACATTTGCCATGATAGAGCTGTTTTGTGCGGTACCTGTCTGTAGAGCAGTACTTCCTGATCTGGCCTCTGATGAACTCTATGGTGAACACCTGGGGGTTCTCTGCATTGCAGATGAGAGCAAACACCTGCACACACACACACACACACACACAACGGTGCGTCAGTGCAATTTACTTGAAAAAGACAAACATGGCATTTAACAGAGCCTGAGGCAGAGGCCAGGTCATAGAAATAGATTGAATAGAAATGACAGTTCTGAAACCCACATAACACAAGGAAAATTAGACTTCTACCAATTCGATGAGTCAGCCCCAGTGTTTGTGTTGGAATTGTAACAGCCACTCACCTCTCCAAAGGGGCTTGATGGTGACTATGTTGTAGGAGGCTGGGTCTCTCTCCACCAGACATGTCTCTGTCAGGCACAGGATCCTCTTGATGGGCTCCTGCCAGGGACAAACAGTACAGGAGAAGTTAGTCTCAAGCTGATAAGGGCCAGTTGACTACAAAGCACATTTTAATCTCAATGTCCTAACAAAGTCAAAATCTCCTCATAAAAAAGGTAAACAGGTGCAAATAAAAAGGAAGGAGCGATGGTGATGGCAGTTAGATTCTGACCGAGTGGCGCGGGAGACCTTCTGCACCACTGAACTCTGCCAGGGGAGGTGATGCACTCGTCTGAGCCGTACTCCCAAGCCGGTCCGTCACAAAGTCCTCGAGTAGCGGGTACCTTACGCAGCCGCAGAGTGATGCCGATGAAGTTGGCCGCGTGCTCAATGGCGCTTTTGATGATCTCGTCCCGATGCTCTGACGCAAACAGGTGCTGAGGGGGTTGGATGGGAGCAGATAGAGAGAGGATGGGGATTTGGTGAGAGGGATGAGAGAGAAGAGAAAGAGGGATGGGAAGGTAGAGAGAGGGGGTGAGGGAGAGTGTGAGAGAGTGCAATTAAAACGGTACGTGCACGAGTCAGTCCTGGAAAGTGGAATTTCACAAGGAATAAACACATTTATTTGCACACAGACAATTAAACCTTTAGAGACGTACCAGGCGGCTGAAGCCCCCATAGAGGATGCAGAAGCCCCCTGGTAGTCGTTGAGCTCCATAAAGCACTCCAAGGAGCGGTAGTCGTTAGGAGCACACAACCCGGTTGGTCTGGGGGTCAATCTGGTCGATTCCCCGGGGTCACCTCCAGGCTCACTGATTTCCGTGTGTCGCTCCAGTGGTGCTTGTAACAGTTGTAGCGCTGACGGGACACACGCACTACGTTAACAAAGTGGACAAAACTGGTCATGGCATCACGGCATAATATAGCTCTGGTCCAGGGTGTTGCGTGCAGCTTAGGGAATGCTCGGCGTCAGCGAGCCACATGTACAGTAACACCCGGACCAGAGCTAGACATGATAACGCCTAGAGATCTATCAGACATTCAAACGCAAACCAATCAATCAAATTGACAATGTCTGTTTTTTATCCCTCACAACTAATGGATATAGAAACTGAACCACTATAGAAGACCCTGGTTTACAAAAATATGAAGATAATCCTTGTCTGTGCCTGGCTGCCCTTTTAAAAACAGAATATGTCCCAAAATGATACCCTATTCCCAATGTAGTGCACTACTTTTAACCAGGGCCTATAGGGGATAGGGTGCCATTTGAGACGTAACCATAGTGCTGCTCTTTGAAGAGATCACCAGGAAGTTGTATTGATCTGTGCTGTAGATGAAAGTCACCCTTTAGGGAGCAGGCGAGTGGCTGCTCTATTCCAACCTCTCTCTCCCAGGGAAATGGGATTGTGCTGATGGAGGAACACAGACAGAGACTCGCGTCCCAAATGGCACCCTATTCTCTATATAGTGCACTACTTTTAAACCAGTGCAAATGGCACTACATTGGGAATAGGGTACCATATTGGACGCAGTGTGAAACACTAAATAAAATCCTCAGGGTTCCTGACTGAGTCTGCTAGACCAGCTCAGTGCGGAGACATCCTATTATTGTCGTCAACTCAGGAAGAACAACAACCAGAGGCTGCTCCACTCTGCCCTTCTTCCTCCTCTTTGCTCTACTCAACATGGCCCTGGGGTGTATGGGGTGTTTTACTCGTCCCCCCCCCTCCTTTGATTTGTTCTTATCGCCATTCATATTCTATTCTCCTCTATAGTGTGGTCATGCATTCTGTAAAGGAGCACTTCATTCTTTTGGTTCTCCTTTCCTCCGTTTGTTCAGGTCTTCATTCCCTCCCTCCTTTCGCCATTCCCTCAGTCAAGACTTACCCTGCCAGTGATCTTTCCCTCTGAGAAGTCTGTTCTGAATCTCTGCAGAGAGAAGGAGATCAGATTAAATATGTATTCACTGTAATCTGGGCCCGTATTCATAATACTTCTCAGTGCTGAATTTAGACCTGCTTTTCTTCTACATCATAATGAAGAAGACTACCTCACACAGGGGCGCTGATCCTAGATCAGCACTATTAATGCATCCTGGATAGGTAGGAGATTGAGATATCACCCTTTGAATAAGTGTAATTACACATCAGAGATGAGTCAAGTCACTATGCTGGTCTAAAGCTTATGGAAATATCAAACTCAGAGTCTCTTACACCTTTTCAGGACAATGATTTCATGACAACGCATTTTGTTTTATGCATGGTGTGTGAGAAACAGCTCTGTCAAGGGACACGAGTGAGAGAATCTTAAGATTTTTGTTTTTGGACAATGAGCAATTTTGCAGCAATTATTTGTTGCCTTCCCTGCGATTTAGATCTGTTCTTGTGTGTGTGTGTGTGTGTGTGTGTGTGTGCGCATTCTTGATAACTTAATTGTGTTTAATGTATGTGATGGTGTTTCTAAAGCAACTTACAGTCAGCCACTGTTGCTAATGTGTTGTAAGCATTCTCATGCAAAAATAATGGTTGAGGTGGGAGGTGGTGATTAAAGGGGCAATCTGTGATTCAAACAATGACAAAGCAGTCATCCCAGGTAGCCTAGTGGTTAAGAGTGCTGGGTCAGTAACAAAAAGATTGCTGGTTCAAATCCCGGAGCCGACTAGGTATAAAATCTGTTGATGTGCCCTTCAGCAAGACACTAAACCCTAATTGCTCCTGTAAAATCGCTCTCGATAAGAGTGTCTGCTAAGCGAGTAAAATGTAATCCCACCACTTTTGGGGTAAACAGCTGAGGGCATAAAGAAATGTAACCACTCAAATGTATAGATGGGGCTATGGATTGAAGTTACACATTGTTTACAATTAAATGTTTTTTACAAATAATCGGCTAAAACAAGCTTATATTTTGGGTTCTGATGAGGGTTAAGGCATCTGAACTAAGCTCCTGTGGTATTTACAAGTTATATTCTTCCAGAACCAATCATGTCTTCCTCACCAGTGCCTCTGTGAGTAGCTCTGTCCTGTGCTCTGTGGAGAACTTGAGCGTTTCAGACTTCTTGCTGCTGCCCTTGCGGAATGTAAGGTTGAACTCAGTGCCCTGGCCCTTTCCCACGGCGTGATGCCGCAGATGTCCCCATACGGCCACTGCAGGGGCACCACAGAGACAGAGAAAGAGGCAAATATGTCACTGAGGCATGTCACATTCACTAAAGCTAAAAATTACAGATCATAGATTAGCATCCAAATGGTGACAAAGGATATAGCGATCACAAGGATAATGTCACATGACTCAGACATAGAGACCTAATTAAAGGGTTTTAAAATGAGCCCACTGACCTGGTTTGTGACTTCGAGTGTGGCGGGATTGTGCGTGGTAATGCCATGAGGTGCCTACGGAGAAGACTCGTTTGTACCTGGAATAGAGAGGAGGCAAGCTCAGTCAGTCAGATACCTACCCACACAACATCTGTTATACAAAGACCTACAGGACATTGGGAGGACTGGGTAGTAGCCTAGCGGTTAAGAGGTTGGACCAGTAACTGAAAGGTTGCTAGTTCGAATCCCTGAACTGACTAGGTGAAATCTGTTGATGTGCCCTTGAGCAAAGTGAGTTACAAAAGTATTGGGACAGTGACACATGTTGTTTTGGCTCTGTACTCCTCCTGACGGGGGCTGAGATGAAAAAAGAAATAAAAATACTATACTAATTTCTCACCATTACAATAACAGAGGTGGGTATTTGGGGGGGTGTATGATATCTGTGCGTCTAACTTTCTCACTCATCATTATTCACGATTATCCCTAATCATGGTAGCATCCACATTTGTATTTATTATGGATCCCAAGGCAGCAACTACACTTCCTGAGGTCCAGCAAAATTAAGGCAGTAATACATGTGAAAAACATTACAATACACTCAACAGATTTCACAACATATTAAGTGTGTGTGCACTCAGGCCTCTACTCTAGTACCACATGTATATGTGTACATGTGTGTATAGTGCATATGCTAATGTGTATTTGTATAGATGTGTATGGTTGTGTTGCTTCACAGTCCCCGCTGTTCAATAAGGTGTATTTTATCTGTTTTTTAAATCTACATTTTACTGCTGGCATGAGTTACATGATGTGGAATAGAGTTCCATATAGTCATGGCTCTATGTAGTACTGTGTAGCCTCCCATAGTCTGTTCTTGACTTGAGGACTGTGAAAGAGACCTCTTGTGGCATATTTTGTAGGATATGCATGGTTGTCCAGTGCGTGTGCCAGTAGTTTAGACAGACAGCTTGGTGCATTAAAGAACACCCTCTGTGTTCTGTTAGACAGGTAACTCTATCCATAATATAGCAGGGGGTGTACAGCCATAACACAGACTATGTCAAAAGCCGCACTAAAGTCTAACAAAACAGCCCCCACAACCTTTTCATCATCGATTTCTCTCAGCCAATCATCAGCACAGTAAATGCTGTGCTTTTTGAATTTATGTAGAAGTGTTTAGAAGCGTATTCTATTGTTATTTACAATAGAAGTGACTCGAAATTTAAAAATACATTATTTATCATTCATTTCTATTGGGCACATAACAATCTGAAACACAACCAAAACGAACAGCAAATGCATCCAACAAATGTGCTAGTGTTCCAAGCTTGATGTTGCAGAGTCATTGTGTGCTATGAATATATGACCAAATACTTTTATACACAAGTGAATGTCCCAATACTTTTGGTCCCCTAAAATGGGGGGGACTATGTACAAAAAGTGCTGTCTAAACTGTTCACCGATATGGATGAAAATACCCTGACATTAAAGCCGACAGCCTAAACTTGAACCCCATATTCATTCTACAGCCAAAACAACAAGTTAGCTCACTGTAATTTGCTAACCGAGTGTAAACCAATGTCGAAACAGCAGAAAATGTTGGCAGTCCGACGCCTACCAGCAGGTGTTCCCTGAAAACAAACTGCGTCAAACGAACTCTGAACGAATGTCAGATATAAGGCAGACCGTCATTCAGTGCGATTTCTCCTGTAGGGGCAATCTATTCCCTACATAGTGCCTACTTTTGACCAGAGCCCTACAGTATGTGACCTAGTCAAAAGTAGTGCACTATATAGGCAATAGGGTTCCATTTGCAACTTAGGGTAGCTCAACATTCAGTAAAGAAATTGACTGGAGTACTGCAGTGATGGTGGTGGACCTGAATGGCTTTGCTGCTGAATCCTAAGTGGTGGCATATCTGAAGTGACAGAGGTTAGACCAAGCACTGGCTCGGCTGGCGAATTCCATTAACATTGACGAATTGATGCAAAAATCCCTGTCAATGCTCCCGAAATACCTCTGGAGCAGGAAATAACCATAGTAGAAATAAAGATCTATTATATCGGAGGAGT
>NW_027033526.1:0-6365 GCF_034236695.1 Oncorhynchus nerka | reverse complement strand
GGAATAGTGATGTGTAATAGTGTACAGTGATGTGGAATAGTGATGTGTAATAGTGTACAGTGATGTGGAATAGTGATGTGGAATAGTGTACAGTGATGTGGAATAGTGATGTGTAATAGTGTACAGTGATGTGGGATAGTGATGTGTACTAGTGTACAGTGATGTGGAATAGTGTGTGAATAGTATATAGTGATGTAATAGTATATAGTGATGGTATAGTGATGATAGTATAGTGATGTGTAATAGTGTACATTGATGTGTGATAGTGATGTGTAATAGTGTATAGTGATGTGGAATAGTGATGTGTAATAGTGTACAGTGATGTGTGATAGTGATGTGTATAGTGATGTGTAATAGTGATGTGGAATAGTGATGTGTGAATAGTGTACATGTGGTATAGTGTGTAATAGTGTACATTGATGTGTAATAGTGTATAGTGATGTAATAGTATATAGTGATGTGTAATAGTGTATATGTGATGTGTAATAGTGATGTGTAATAGTGATGTGTAATAGTGTATAGTGATGTGTAATAGTCATGTGTAATAGTGTACATTGATGTGTAATAGTGTACATTGATGTGTAATAGTGTATAGTGATGTGTAATAGTGTATAGTGATGTGTAATAGTGATGTGTAATAGTATATAGTGATGTGTAATAGTGTATAGTGATGTGCACAGTGCACATTGATGTGTAATAGTGATGTGTAACAGTGTATAGTGATGCTACTAGAACCACGATACATTACACTTTACTGTTAAATAATAAACTCCTGTGTGTTTGCCCCTATTCTCTTCAGACTGTTTTGATGAGAGACTTTACATATACTGATCCTGTCTGTCTTGTCTTGTCTTGTCTCTTTCCAGACCTTGCTAAGCCGGGCATCAAGCAACACTCAGGCCTGTTTTTGATGTGCTGTGTGCCGGGTTGGTTCTGTCTCCCTCCTCACCACCTGGCTGAACACATAATCTACCGCTGTACATGCCCAGAGTCAAGGACCCCAAGTTTTCAAGTATTGGCTGCATACTAGTCAGGCAATACCGGGCATACACTACAGGACTTGCAAAATCATAACATTGCTGAGCCTCTCACATTAAGCAAACATCTTTCCTGTAGTTTTTGTCTTGTTTATAGTGATGCTCACACTAAACATTGTGGAACAGACAGGGGGTTACACACTACAAGATTCTTCACTTGGTCATGAGGATTTTCAATACCACCCTGTCTCTAAAAAACAATTATGTGATGATGTGATTAGATTGTTGATGTAGCAACAAGGAGCTGTGGCTCAAAGCTGTGTCAGAAACGTTTCCAGTTAGACATTGACGTTTGCCATACAGAGCCAATACATTTTGAATTGAATGACAGTGCTTGTTAACTTCAGAGTTGAAAGGACTTTTGACACTTTGACTTTGGTTAGAAAAGTACACGATGCTTCTCGACCTGCTCACATTAACCCGAGCAACGATATGGATGTTTTGTCTCCGATATCAAAAACTTTGTGTAGTATACGCCCAGGGCTCTAAGAGCGACCAATTGGGTAGCACGTGCATATATTTTTTTGCTGTGCGACCAGTAGTTTTATTTTGGGAGCACCGTCCAACAAAATAATGATCAGATTAAAAAAACTCAATGAGTAACAATATTTCGACAAATCACCAAAATCGCTGCTCAAACAAGACAGGCTGATTTATTGTTTACAAATCCTAACCAATCATAATGCTACGTATGATTCGAGAGGCCTAGGAGGGACAAAACTAGTGACAAAATGTTGTGTTAGTTCTGTGGAATGTGTGGAGTAATAGCAGCAGGGGAGACTTATTTCTCATCTGGATCCAGCAACCTAAAACACATCGGGCAGAGGATCCAGTAACCTAAAACACATCAGACAGGGGATCCAGCAACCTAAGACACATCAGACAGGGGATCCAGTAGCCTAAAAACATCGGTCAGGGGATCCAGTAACCTAAAACACATCGGACAGGGGATCCAGCAACCTAAAACACATCAGACAGGGGATCCAGCAACCTAAAACACATCGGACAGGGAATCCAGTAACCTAAAACATATCGGACAGGGGATCCAGTAACCTAAAACACATCGGACAGGGGATCCAGTAACCTAAAACACATCGGTCAGGGGATCCAGTAGCCTAAAAACATCGGACAGGGGATCCAGCAACCTAAAACACATCAGACAGGGGATCCAGTAGCCTAAAAACATCGGTCAGGGGATCCAGCAACCTAAAACACATCGGACAGGGGATCCAGTAACCTAAAAACATCGGTCAGGGGATCCAGCAACCTAAAACACATCAGACAAGGGATCCAGTAACCTAAAACACATCGGACAGGGGATTCAGCAACCTAAAACACATCGGACAGGGAATACAGCAACCTAAAACACATCGGTCAGGGGATCCAGCAACCTAAAACACATCGGACAGGGGATCCAGCAACCTAAAACACATCAGACAGGGAATCCAGTAACCTACAACACATCGGACAAGGGATCCAGTAACCTAAAACACATCGGACAGGGGATCCAGTAACCTACAACACATCGGTCAGGGGATCCAGTAACCTACAACACGAGTAGTTTATGAAACATTACTTCAGACAAGTGCATCGGGCAGGGGATGCAGCAACACCACTAGGTCTACTGACTACAGCAACACCACTAGACCTACTGACTACAGCAACACCACTAGGTCTACTGACTACAGCAACACCACTAGACCTACTGACTACAGCAACACCACTAGGTCTACTGACTACAGCAACACCACTAGGTCTACTGACTACAGCAACACCACTAGACCTACTGACTACAGCAACACCACTAGGTCTACTGACTACAGATACACCACTAGGTCTACTAACTACAGATACACCACTAGGTGTACTAACTACAGCAACACCACTAGGTCTACTGACTACATATACACCACTAGAACTACTGACTACAGCAACACCACTAGACCTACTGACTACAGCAACACCACTAGACCTACTGACTACAGCAACACCACTAGGTCTACTGACTACAGCAACACCACTAGACCTACTGACTACAGCAACACCACAAGACCTACTCACTACAGCAACACCACCAGGTCTACTGACTACAGCAACACCACAAGGTCTACTGACTACAGCAACACCACTAGACCTACTGACTACAGCAACACCACTAGGTCTACTGACTACAGATACACCACTAGGTCTACTAACTACAGATACACCACTAGGTGTACTAACTACAGATACACCACTAGGTGTACTAACTACAGCAACACCACTAGGTCTACTGACTACAGGAACACCACTAGGTCTACTGACTACAGGAACACTACTAGGTCTACTGACTACAGGAACACCACTAGACCTACTGACTACAGCAACACCACTAGGTCTACTGACTACAGATACACCACTAGACCTACTGACTACAGCAACACCACTAGGTCTACTGACTACAGCAACACCACTAGGTCTACTAACTACAGCAACACCACTAGACCTACTGACTACAGCAACACCACTAGGTCTACTAACTACAGCAACACCACTAGAACTACTGACTACAGCAACACCACGAGGTCGACTAACTACAAGGGATGCAGCAACACAACTAGGAACACCACAACTACCAGACCTATTTGACAGGCAAACAGGTGGCAGCCCAAGCCCGTCAACAGGCAGAGCTATCTGAGATAGAGATTAAATCTAACAGCACTTACGGCCAAGGATGAGAATGATTTTCTGTAATTCAAACGCAAAATAATGGATTACAAATCATCCCAACATATGGAAATGAGGTGTCCTGAACAAACATAACTGGCATTTGGCACCATCGCGGACACAATCCGAGAGGAGGTTTAGTGCAATCATGGATCCTTGGCACGCCACTACCCTAAACCTTCAACCTTAAAAGCAAGTTGATTTATTAGCTAGATTCTAGATCAAAGGAATGTATTTGTTATTTTCAGAGGATACTAAATATTTATTTAATTATCCAAGAATCAGTAGATAGTCAGCGTGTTGCCTGGTTACAATATTATTCGTATTATTATTGGTAGTATTATTAGTAGTAGTATTATTAATATGATTATTAGTAGTAGTATTATTAATATGATTATTAGTAGTAGTAGTTTTACCAATATTATTATTATTAGTAGTATTATTAATATTATTAGTATTAGTATTAGTAGTATTATTAATATGATTATTAGTAGTAGTACTATTAGTAGTATTATTAATATGATTATTAGTATTAGTATTAGTAGTATTATTAATATGATTATTAGTAGTAGTACTATTAGTAGTATTATTAATATGATTATTAGTATTAGTATTAGTAGTATTATTAATATGATTATTAGTAGTAGTACTATTAGTAGTATTATTATTAGTAGTATTATTATATTAATGTTATTATTAGTAGTAGTACGTATTATTAGTATTATTATTAGTAGTATTATTAATATGATTATTAGTAGTAGTACTATTAATATATATTATTATTAGTATATATTAATATTAATATTATTATTATTAGTTGTAGTATTAATATTGTTACTATTATTATTAATGGTATTATTATTAGTAGTAGTAGTATTACTATTATTAGTAGTAGTAGTATTATTAATAACATTATTATTATTATTAATAATATTATTAGTAGTAGTATTATTAATATTATTAGTAGTAGTAGTATTAATTTCCATATTATTAGTAAACTATTATTGATATTAGTAGTATTAGTCAGACAGGGGATCCAGTAACCTAAAACACATCAGACAGGGGATCCAGTAACCTACAACACATCGGACAGGGGATCCAGCAACCTACAATACATCAGTGTTTATAATGTCTGGTGTGTTTCTGTCTGGTGTGGTTATAATGTCTGGTGTGTTTCTGTCTGGTGTGTTTCTAATGTCTGGTGTGTTTCTAATGTCTGGTGTGTTTCTAATGTCTGGTGTGTTTCTGTCTGGTGTGTTTCTAATGTCTGGTGTGTTTCTGTCTGGTGTGTTTCTAATGTCTTGTGTGTTTCTGATGTCTGGTGTGTTTATAATGTCTGGTGTGTTTCTGATGTCTGGTGTGTTTCTAATGTCTGGTGTGTTTCTGTCTGGTGTGTTTCTAATGTCTGGTGTGTTTCTGTCTGGTGTGTTTCTAATGTCTTGTGTGTTTATAATGTCTGGTGTGTTTCTGTCTGGTGTGTTTCTAATGTCTGGTGTGTTTCTAATGTCTGGTGTGTTTCTAATGTCTGGTGTGTTTCTGATGTCTGGTGTGTTTATAATGTCTGGTGTGTTTCTGATGTCTGGTGTGTTTCTAATGTCTGGTGTGTTTCTAATGTTTGGTGTGTTTCTAATGTCTGGTGTGTTTCTGTCTGGTGTGTTTCTAATGTCTGGTGTGTTTCTAATGTCTTGTGTGTTTCTAATGTCTTGTGTGTTTCTAATGTCTGGTGTGTTTATAATGTCTGGTGTGTTTCTAATGTCTGGTGTGTTTCTGTCTGGTGTGTTTCTAATGTCTGGTGTGTTTATAATGTCTGGTGTGTTTATAATGTCTGGTGTGTTTCTAATGTCTGGTGTGTTTCTAATGTCTGGTGTGTTTCTAATGTCCGGTGTGTTTCTGTCTGGTGTGTTTATAATGTCTGGTGTGTTTCTGTCTGGTGTGTTTCTAATGTCTGGTGTGTTTCTGTCCGGTGTGTTTATAATGTCTGGTGTGTTTCTGTCTGGTTTGTTTATAATGTCTGGTGTGTTTCTGTCTGGTTTGTTTATAATGTCTGGTGTGTTTCTGTCTGGTGTGTTTATAATGTCTGGTGTGTTTCTGTCTGGTGTGTTTCTAATGTCTGGTGTGTTTCTAATGTCTGGTGTGTTTCTAATGTCTGGTGTGTTTCTGATGTCTGGTGTGTTTATAATGTCTGGTGTGTTTCTGATGTCTGGTGTGTTTCTAATGTCTGGTGTGTTTCTAATGTTTGGTGTGTTTCTAATGTCTGGTGTGTTTCTGTCTGGTGTGTTTCTAATGTCTGGTGTGTTTCTGTCTGGTGTGTTTCTAATGTCTTGTGTGTTTCTAATGTCTTGTGTGTTTCTAATGTCTGGTGTGTTTATAATGTCTGGTGTGTTTATAATGCCTGGTGTGTTTCTGTCTGGTGTGTTTCTAATGTCTGGTGTGTTTATAATGTCTGGTGTGTTTATAATGTCTGGTGTGTTTCTGTCTGGTGTGTTTCTAATGTCTGGTGTGTTTCTGTCTGGTGTGTTTCTGTCTGGTGTGTTTCTAATGTCTGGTGTGTTTCTAATGTCTGGTGTGTTTCTAATGTCTGGTGTGTTTCTAATGTCCGGTGTGTTTCTGTCTGGTGTGTTT
>NW_027033525.1:0-6365 GCF_034236695.1 Oncorhynchus nerka | reverse complement strand
ATTAGTTATAGCTAGCTATAGTCAATAACACCTTTAGCTATAGTCAATAACACCATTAGCTATAGTCAATAACACCATTAACTATAGTCAATAGCACCCATTAACTATAGTCGATATAACACCATTAGCTATAGCTAGCTATAGTCAATAACACCATTAGCTATAGTCTATAACACCATTAACTATAGTCAATAAACAACCATTAACTATAGTCAATAACACCATTAACTATAGCTGAATAACACCATTAGCTATAGTCAATAACACCATTAGCTATAGTCAATAACACCATTAGCTATAGTCAATAACACCATTAGCTATAGTCAATAACACCATTAGCTATAGTCAATAACACCATTAGCTATAGTCAATAACACCATTATCATGCTAGCTATAGTCAATAACACCAATTAGCTATAGTCAATAACACCATTAGCTATAGTCAATAACACCATTAGCTATAGTCAATAACACCATTAGCTATAGTCAATAACACCATTAGCTATAGTCAATAACACCATTAGCTATAGTCAATAACACCATTAGCTATAGTCAATAACACCATTAGCTATAGCTAGCTATAGTCAATAACACCATTAGCTATAGCTAGCTATAGTCAATAACACCATTAGCTATAGTCAATAACACCATTAGCTATAGTCAATAACACCATTAGCTATAGTCAATAACACCATTAGCTATAGTCAATAACACCATTAGCTATAGTCAATAACACCATTAGCTATAGTCAATAACACCATTAGCTATAGTCAATAACACCATTAGCTATAGCTAGCTATAGTCAATAACACCATTAGCTATAGTCAATAACACCATTAGCTATAGTCAATAACACCATTAGTTATAGCTAGCTATAGTCAATAACACCATTAGCTATAGTCAATAACACCATTAGCTATAGTCAATAACACCATTAGCTATAGTCGATAACACCATTAGTTATAGCTAGCTATAGTCAATAACACCATTAGCTATAGTCAATAACACCATTAGCTATAGTCAATAACACCATTAGCTATAGTCAATAACACCATTAGCTATAGTCAATAACACCATTAGCTATAGTCAATAACACCATTAGCTATAGTCAATAACACCATTAGCTATAGTCGATAACACCATTAGCTATAGCTAGCTATAGTCAATAACACCATTAGCTATAGTCAATAACACCATTAGCTATAGTCAATAACACCATTAGTTATAGCTAGCTATAGTCAATAACACCATTAGCTATAGTCAATAACACCATTAGCTATAGTCAATAACACCATTAGCTATAGTCAATAACACCATTAGCTATAGTCAATAACACCATTAGCTATAGTCAATAACACCATTAGCTATAGTCAATAACACCATTAGCTATAGCTAGCTATAGTCAATAACACCATTAGCTATAGTCAATAACACCATTAGCTATAGTCAATAACACCATTAGCTATAGTCAATAACACCATTAGCTATAGTCAATAACACCATTAGCTATAGTCAATAACACCATTAGCTATAGTCAATAACACCATTAGCTATAGTCAATAACACCATTAGCTATAGTCAATAACACCATTAGCTATAGTCAATAACACCATTAGCTATAGTCAATAACACCATTAGCTATAGTCAATAACACCATTAGCTATAGTCAATAACACCATTAGCTATAGTCAATAACACCATTAGCTATAGCTAGCTATAGTCAATAACACCATTAGCTATAGTCAATAACACCATTAGCTATAGTCAATAACACCATTAGCTATAGTCAATAACACCATTAGCTATAGTCAATAACACCATTAGCTATAGTCAATAACACCATTAGCTATAGTCAATAACACCATTAGCTATAGTCAATAACACCATTAGCTATAGTCAATAACACCATTAGCTATAGCTAGCTATAGTCAATAACACCATTAGCTATAGTCAATAACACCATTAGCTATAGTCAATAACACCATTAGCTATAGTCAATAACACCATTAGCTATAGTCAATAACACCATTAGCTATAGTCAATAACACCATTAGCTATAGTCAATAACACCATTAGCTATAGTCAATAACACCATTAGCTATAGTCAATAACACCATTGCTAGCTATAGTCAATAACACCATTAGCTATAGCTAGCTATAGTCAATAACACCATTAGCTATAGTCAATAACACCATTAGCTATAGTCAATAACACCATTAGCTATAGTCAATAACACCATTAGCTATAGTCAATAACACCATTAGCTATAGTCAATAACACCATTAGCTATAGTCAATAACACCATTAGCTATAGTCGATAACACCATTAGTTATAGCTAGCTATAGTCAATAACACCATTAGCTATAGTCAATAACACCATTAGCTATAGTCAATAACACCATTAGCTATAGTCGATAACACCATTAGTTATAGCTAGCTATAGTCAATAACACCATTAGCTATAGTCAATAACACCATTAGCTATAGTCAGTAACACCATTAGCTATAGTCAATAACACCATTAGCTATAGTCAATAACACCATTAGCTATAGTCAATAACACCATTAGCTATATTCAATAACACCATTAGCTATAGTCGATAACACCATTAGCTATAGCTAGCTATAGTCAATAACACCATTAGCTATAGTCAATAACACCATTAGCTATAGTCGATAACACCATTAGCTATAGCTAGCTATAGTCAATAACACCATTAGCTATAGTCAATAACACCATTAGCTATAGTCAATAACACCATTAGCTATAGTCAATAACACCATTGGCTATAGTGAATAACACCATTAGCTATAGTCAATAACACCATTAGCTATAGCTAGCTATATAATAACACCATTAGCTATAGTCAATAACACCATTAGCTATAGTCAATAACACCATTAGCTATAGTCAATAACACCATTAGCTATAGTCAATAACACCATTAGCTATAGTCAATAACACCATTAGCTATAGTCAATAACACCATTGGCTATAGTGAATAACACCATTAGCTATAGTCAATAACACCATTAGCTATAGCTAGCTATAGTCAATAACACCATTAGCTATAGTCAATAACACCATTAGCTATAGTCAATAACACCATTAGCTATAGTCAATAACACCATTAGCTATAGTCAATAACACCATTAGCTATAGTCAATAACACCATTAGCTATAGTCGATAACACCATTAGTTATAGCTAGCTATAGTCAATAACACCATTAGCTATAGTCAATAACACCATTAGCTATAGTCAGTAACACCATTAGCTATAGTCAATAACACCATTAGCTATAGTCAATAACACCATTAGCTATAGCTAGCTATAGTCAATAACACCATTAGCTATAGTCAATAACACCCTTAGCTATAGTCAGTAACACCATTAGTTATAGTCAATAACACCATTAGCTATAGTCAATAACACCATTAGCTATAGCTAGCTATAGTCAATAACACCATTAGCTATAGTCAATAACACCATTAGCTATAGTCAATAACACCATTAGCTATAGTTAATACCACATTTTAGCTATAGTCAATAACACCCTTAGCTATAGTCAATAACACCATTAGCTATAGTCGATAACACCATTAGTTATAGCTAGCTATAGTCAATAACACCATTAGCTATAGTCAATAACACCATTAGCTATAGTCAATAACACCATTAGCTATAGTCAATAACACCATTAGCTATAGTCAATAACACCATTAGCTATAGTCAATAACACCATTAGCTATAGTCAATAACACCATTAGCTATAGTCGATAACACCATTAGCTATAGCTAGCTATAGTCAATAACACCATTAGCTATAGTCAATAACACCATTAGCTATAGTCGATAACACCATTAGTTATAGCTAGCTATAGTCAATAACACCATTAGCTATAGTCAATAACACCATTAGCTATAGTCAATAACACCATTAGCTATAGTCAATAACACCATTAGCTATAGTCAATAACACCATTAGCTATAGTCAATAACACCATTAGCTATAGTCAATAACACCATTAGCTATAGTCAATAACACCATTAGCTATAGTCAATAACACCATTAGCTATAGCTAGCTATAGTCAATAACACCATTAGCTATAGTCAATAACACCATTAGCTATAGTCAATAACACCATTAGCTATAGTCAATAACACCATTAGCTATAGTCAATAACACCATTAGCTATAGTCAATAACACCATTAGCTATAGTCAATAACACCATTAGCTATAGTCAATAACACCATTAGCTATAGTCAATAACACCATTAGCTAGCCAATAACACCATTAGCTATAGTCAATAACACCATTAGCTATAGTCAATAACACCATTAGCTATAGTCAATAACACCATTAGCTATAGTCAATAACACCATTAGCTATAGTCAATAACACCCTTAGCTATAGTCAATAACACCATTAGCTATAGTCAATAACACCATTAGCTATAGTCAATAACACCATTAGCTATAGTCAATAACACCATTAGCTATAGCTAGCTATAGTCAATAACACCATTAGCTATAGTCAATAACACCATTAGCTATAGTCAATAACACCATTAGCTATAGTCAATAACACCATTAGCTATAGTCAATAACACCATTAGCTATAGTCAATAACACCATTAGCTATAGTCAATAACACCATTAGCTATAGTCAATAACACCATTAGCTATAGTCAATAACACCATTAGCTATAGTCAATAACACCATTAGCTATAGTCAATAACACCATTAGCTATAGTCAATAACACCATTAGCTATAGTCAATAACACCATTAGCTATAGTCAATAACACCATTAGCTATAGTCAATAACACCATATTGAGCTATAGTCAATAACACCATTAGCTATAGTCAATAACACCATTAGCTATAGTCAATAACACCATTAGCTATAGTCGATAACACCATTAGTTATAGCTAGCTATAGTCAATAACACCATTAGCTATAGTCAATAACACCATTAGCTATAGTCAGTAACACCATTAGCTATAGTCAATAACACCATTAGCTATAGTCAATAACACCATTAGCTATAGCTAGCTATAGTCAATAACACCATTAGCTATAGTCAATAACACCATTAGCTATAGTCAGTAACACCATTAGCTATAGTCAATAACACCATTAGCTATAGTCAATAACACCATTAGCTATAGCTAGCTATAGTCAATAACACCATTAGCTATAGTCAATAACACCATTAGCTATAGTCAATAACACCATTAGCTATAGTTAATACCACATTTTAGCTATAGTCAATAACACCCTTAGCTATAGTCAATAACACCATTAGCTATAGTCGATAACACCATTAGCTATAGTCAATAACACCATTAGCTATAGTCGATAACACCATTAGTTATAGCTAGCTATAGTCAATAACACCATTAGCTATAGTCAATAACACCATTAGCTATAGTCAATAACACCATTAGCTATAGTCGATAACACCATTAGTTATAGCTAGCTATAGTCAATAACACCATTAGCTATAGTCAATAACACCATTAGCTATAGTCAATAACACCATTAGCTATAGTCAATAACACCATTAGCTATAGTCAATAACACCATTAGCTATAGTCAATAACACCATTAGCTATAGTCAATAACACCATTAGCTATAGCTAGCTATAGTCAATAACACCATTAGCTATAGTCAATAACACCCTTAGCTATAGTCAATAACACCATTAGCTATAGTCAATAACACCATTAGCTATATGTCAATAACACCATTAGCTATAGTCAGATAACACCATTAGCTATAGTCGATAACACCATTAGCTATAGTCAATAACACCATTAGCTATAGTCAATAACACCATTAGCTATAGTCGATAACACCATTAGTTATAGCTAGCTATAGTCAATAACACCATTAGCTATAGTCAATAACACCATTAGCTATAGTCAATAACACCATTAGCTATAGTCAATAACACCATTAGCTATAGTCTAGCTATAGTCAATAACACCATTAGCTATAGTCAATAACACCATTAGCTATAGTCAATAACACCATTAGCTATAGTCAATAACACCATTAGCTATAGTCAATAACACCATTAGCTATAGTCAATAACACCCATTAGCTATAGTCAATAACACCATTAGCTATAGTCAATAACACCATTAGCTATAGTCAATAACACCATTTAGCTATAGTCAATAACACCATTAGCTATAGTCAATAACACCATTAGCTATAGTCAATAACACCATTAGCTATAGCAGTAAGTCAATAACACCATTAGCTATAGTCAATAACACCATTAGCTATAGTCAATAACACCATTAGTATAGTCAATAACACCATTAGCTATAGTCAATAACACCA
>NW_027033524.1:0-6365 GCF_034236695.1 Oncorhynchus nerka | reverse complement strand
GCGTCACGGCCGGCCGTGATTGGGAGTCCCATAGGGCGGCGTCACGGCCGGCCGTGATTGGGAGTCCCATAGGGCGGCGTCACGGCCGGCCGTGATTGGGAGTCCCATAGGGCGGCGTCACGGCCCGGCCGTGATTGGGAGTCCCATAGGGCGCGTCACGACCGGCCGTGATTGGGAGTCCCATAGGGCTGCGTCACGGCCGGCCGTGATTGGGAGTCCCATAGGGCGGCGCACGGCCGGCCGTGATTGGGAGTCCCATAGGGCGGCGTCAACCTGGCCGTGATTGGGAGTCCCCATAGGGCGGCGTCGCGGCCGGCCGTGATTGGGAGTCCCATAGGGCGGCGTCACGGCCGGCCGTGATTGGGAGTCCCATAGGGCGGCGTCACGGCCGGCCGTGATTGGGAGTCCCATAGGGCGGCGTCACGCCCGGCCGGATTGGGAGTCCCATAGGGGCGGCGTCACGGCCGCCGTGATTGGGAGTCCCATAGGGCGGCGTCACGGCCGGCCGTGACGGGAGTCCCATAGGGCTGCGTCACGGCCGGCCGTGATTGGGAGTCCCATAGGGCGGCGTCACGGCCGGCCGTGATTGGGAGTCCCATAGGGCGGCGACTCACGGCCCGGCCGTGATTGGGAGTCCCATAGGGCGGCGTCACGGCCGGCCGTGATTGGGAGTCCCATAGGGCTGCGTCACGGCCGGCCGTGATTGGGAGTCCCATAGGGCTGCGTCACGACCGGCCGTGACTGGGAGTCCCATAGGGCGGCGTCACGGCCGGCCGTGATTGGGAGTCCCATAGGGCGGCGTCACGGCCGGCCGTGATTGGGAGTCCCATAGGGCGGCGTCACGGCCGGCCGTGATGAGAGTCCCATAGGGCTGCGTCACGGCCGGCCGTGATTGGGAGTCCCCATAGGGGCGGCGCACAGCTGGCCGTGATTGGGAGTCCCATAGGGCGGCGTCACGGCCGGCCGTGATTGGGAGTCCCATAGGGCGGCGTCACGGCCGGCCGTGATTGGGAGTCCCATAGGGGCGCGTCACGGCCGGCCGTGGTGGAGTCCCATAGGGCGGCGTCACGGCCGGCCGTGATTGGGAGTCCCCCTTGGGCGCGTCACGGCCGGCGTGATTGGAGGTCCCATAGGCGGCGTCACGGCCGGCCGTGATTGGAGTCCCATGGGCGTCACGGCCGGCCGTGATTAGAGTCCCCATAGGGGCGCGTCACGGCGCCGGCCGTGATTAGAGTCCCATAGGGGCGGCGTCACGGCCGGCCATTAGAGTCCCATAGGGCGGCGTCACGGCCGGCCGTGATTGGGCTCCCCATAGGGGCGGCGTCACGACGGCCGTGATTGCAGAGAAAGTCCCATAGGGCGGCGTCACGGCCGGCCGTGATTGAAATCCCATAGGGCGGCGTCACGGCCGGCCGTGATTAAGTCCCATAGGAGCTGCGTCACGGCCGGCCGTGATTGGTCCCATGGGCGCGTCACGGCCCGGCCGTGTGTGGAGTCCCATAGGGCGCGTCACGGCCCGGCCGTGATTGAGTCCCATAGGAGCTGCGTCACGGCCGGCGTGGTGGGGGAGTCCCCCATAGGGGCTGCGTCACACCGGCCGGCCGTGATTGGGAGTCCCCGCAGGGCGTCCCCGGCCGTGATTAAGTCCCATAGGAGCTGCGTCACGGCCGGCGTGATTAGGGTCCCATAGGGGCGCGTCACGGCGGCCGTGATTGGGAGTCCCATAGGGCTGCGTCACGGCCGGCCGTGATGGGAGTCCCCATAGGGCGCGTCACGGCCCGGCCGTGATTGGGTCCCCTTAGTGCGTCACGACGGCCGTGATTGCAGGAATCCCATAGGAGCTGCGTCAGCCCGGCCGTGGTGGGGAAGTCCCCATAGGAGCGCGTCACGGCCGGCCGTGATTAGGAGTCCCATAGGGGCACTGCGTACGGCCGGCCGTGATTGGGAAATCCCAGTCCCCATAGGGGCGTCACGGCCGGCGTGGGGTCCCATAGGCGCGTCACGGCCGGCCGTGATTGGAGTCCCATCCCCCGGGCGGCGTCACGGCCGGCCGTGATTGCACTGGATCCCATAGGAGCTGCGTCACGGCGGCCGTGATTGGGAATCCCCCAAGGCGGCGTCCCGGCCGGCGTGATTAGGAAGTCCCCGCAGGCGCGTCACGGCCGTGATTGGGAGTCCCATAGGCTGCGTCACGGCGGCCGTGATTGAATCCCATAGGGGCGGCGTGCGGCCGTCCGTGGTGGGTCCCATAGGGGCGTCACAAGCCGGCCGTGGAAGTCCCATGGGGCGTCCCGGCCCGGCCGGTGGGGAGTCCCCCATAGGGCTCGTCCGGGCTGCGGCCCGGCCGTGAAGGCGCGTGGGAAGTCCCATGGGCTGCGTCCGGCCGGCCGTGATTGGGGAGTCCCATAGGGCTGCGTCACGGCCCGGCGTGATTGGGGTCCCATAGGGCTGCGTCACGGCCCGGCCGTGATTTGGGAGTCCCATAGGGCTGCGTCACGGCCGGCGTGATTGGGAGTCCCATAGGGCTGCGTCACGGCCGCCGTGGTGGGAGTCCCATAGGGCGCGTCACGGCCCGGCCGTGAGTCCCCATAGAGGGCGGCGTCACGGCCGGCCCGTGATGGGAATCCCATAGGCCAGCGCACAACTGGCCGGCCGTGATTAGATCCCATAGGGGCGGCGTCCGCAGCCCGGCGTGATTGAGAGTCCCCGGGCGGCGTCACGGCCGGCCGTGATTAGGAAGTCCCCATAGGAGCTGCGTCACGGCCGGCCGTGATTAGGGGAGTCTCCCATAGGGCGGCGCACGGCCGTGGGAGCCCAGCGGCGTCACGGCGGCCGTGATTGGGAGTCCCATAGGGGCGCGCACGGCCGGCCGTGATTGGGAAGTCCCATAGGGCGGCGTCACGGCCGGCCGTGATTGGGAGTCCCCATAGGGCGGCGTCACGGCCGGCGTGATGGGAGTCCCATAGAGGCGGCGTCACGGCCGGCCGTGATTGGGGAGTCCCCATAGGGCTGCGTCACGGCCGGCCGTGATTCGTCCCATAGGCGCGTCACGGCCCGGCGTGATTGGGAGTCGCCAGACTGCGTCTGCGGCCCGGCCGTGGGGAGTCCCCCGCAGGAGCTGCGTGCGGCCGGCGTGATTGCAGTCCCCGCTAGGGCTGCGTCACGGCCGGCCGTGATTGGGAGTCCCTGCCCAGGGCGCGTCACGGCCGGCCGTGACGGGAGTTTATAGGGGCGGCGTCACGGCGGCCGGTGGGAGTCCCATAGGGCGCGTGGCGGCCGTGATGAGTCCCATAGAGGGCGCGTCACGGCCGGCCGTGATTGGGAGAATCCCATAGGGCGCGTCACGGCCGGCCGTGATTGGGAGTCCCCGCCAGGGCGGCGTCACGGCCGGCCGTGATTGGGAGTCCCATAGGGCGGCGTCACGGCCGGCCGTGATTGGGAGTCCCATAGGGCGGCGTCACGGCCGGCCGTGATTGGGAGTCCCATAGGGCGGCGTCACGGCCGGCCGTGATTGGGAGTCCCATAGGGGCGGCGTCACAGCCGGCCGTGATTGGGAGTCCCATAGGGCTGCGTCACGGCCGGCCGTGATTGGGAGTCCCATAGGGCGGCGTCACGGCCGGCCGTGATTGGGAGTCCCATAGGGCGGCGTCACGGCCGGCCGTGATTGGGAGTCCCATAGGGCGGCGTCACGGCCGGCCGTGATTGGGAGTCCCATAGGGCTGCGTCACGGCCGGCCGTGATTGGGAGTCCCATAGGGCGGCGTCACGGCCGGCCGTGATTGGGAGTCCCCATAGGGCTGCGTCACGGCCGGCCGTGATTGGGAGTCCCATAGGGCGGCGTCACAACTGGCCGTGATTGGGAGTCCCATAGGGGCGGCGTCACGGCCGGCCGTGATTGGGAGTCCCATAGAGGCTGCGTCACGGCCGGCCGTGATTGGGAGTCCCATAGGGCGGCGTCACGGCGGCCGTGATTGGGAGTCCCATAGGGCTGCGTCACGGCCGGCCGTGATTGGGAGTCCCATAGGGCGGCGCACAACTGGCCGTGATTGGGAGTCCCATAGGGCGGCGTCACGACCGGCCGTGATTGGGAGTCCCCATAGGGCGGCGCACGACCGGCCGTGATTGGGAGTCCCATAGGGCTGCGTCACGGCCGGCCGTGATTGGGAGTCCCATAGGGCGGCGTCACGGCCGGCCGTGATTGGGAGTCCCATAGGGCGGCGTCACGGCCGGCCGTGATTGGGAGTCCCATAGGGCTGCGTCACGGCCGGCCGTGATTGGGAGTCCCATAGGGCGGCGCCACGACCGGCCGTGATTGGGAGTCCCATAGGGCGGCGTCACGGCCGGCCGTGATTGGGAGTCCCATAGGGCGGCGTCACGGCCGGCCGTGATTGGGAGTCCCATAGGGCGGCGTCACGGCCGGCCGTGATTGGAGTCCCATAGGGCTGCGTCACGGCCGGCCGTGATTGGGAGTCCCATAGGGCGGCGCCACGGCTGGCCGTGATTGGGAGTCCCATAGGGCGGCGTCACGGCCGGCCGTGATTGGGAGTCCCATAGGGCGGCGTCACGGCCGTGATTGGGAGTCCCATAGGGCTGCGTCACGGCCGGCCGTGATTGGGAGTCCCATAGGGCGGCGTCACGGCCGGCCGTGATTGGGAGTCCCATAGGGCGGCGTCACGGCCGGCCGTGATTGGGAGTCCCATAGGGCGGCGTCACGGCCGGCCGTGATTGGGAGTCCCATAGGGCGGCGTCACGGCCCGGCCGTGATTGGGAGTCCCATAGGGCGGCGTCACGGCCGGCCGTGATTGGGAGTCCCATAGGGCTGCGTCACGGCCGGCCGTGATTGGGAGCCCATAGGGCGGCGTCACGGCCGTGGGAGTCCCATAGGGCGGCGTCACGGCCGGCCGTGATTGGGAGTCCCATAGGGCGGCGTCACGGCCGGCCGTGATTGGGAGTCCCATAGGGCGGCGGCACGGCCGGCCGTGATTGGGAGTCCCATAGGGCGGCGTCACGGCCGGCCGTGATTGGGAGTCCCATAGGGCGGCGTCACGGCCGGCCGTGATTGGGAGTCCCATAGGGCTGCGTCACGGCCGGCCGTGATTGGGAGTCCCATAGGGCGGCGTCACGACTGGCCGTGATTGGGAGTCCCATAGGGCGGCGTCACGGCCTGGCCGTGATTGGGAGTCCCATAGGGCGGCGTCACGGCCGGCCGTGATTGGGAGTCCCATAGGGCGGCGTCACGGCCGGCCGTGATTGGGAGTCCCATAGGGCGGCGTCACGGCCGGCCGTGATTGGGAGTCCCATAGGGCGCGTCACGGCCGGCCGTGATTGGGAGTCCCATAGGGGCTGCGTCACGGCCGGCCGTGATTGGGAGTCCCATAGGGCGGCCTCACGGCCGGCCGTGATTGGGAGTCCCATAGGGCTGCGTCACGGCCGGCCGTGATTGGGAGTCCCATAGGGCGGCGTCACGGCCCGGCCGTGATTGGGAGTCCCATAGGGCTGCGTCACGGCCGGCCGTGATTGGGAGTCCCATAGGGCTGCGTCACGGCCGGCCGTGATTGGGAGTCCCATAGGGCTGCGTCACGGCCGGCCGTGATTGGGAGTCCCATAGGGCGGCGTCACGGCCGTGGGAGTCCCATAGGGCGGCGTCACGGCCGGCCGTGATTGGGAGTCCCATAGGGCGGCGTCACGGCCGGCCGTGATTGGGAGTCCCATAGGGCGGCGTCACGGCCGGCCGTGATTGGGAGTCCCATAGGGCTGCGTCACGGCCGGCCGTGATTGGGAGTCCCATAGGGCGGCGTCACGACCGGCCGTGATTGGGAGTCCCATAGGGCGGCGTCACGGCCGGCCGTGATTGGGAGTCCCATAGGGCGGCGTCACGGCCGGCCGTGATTGGGAGTCCCATAGGGCGCGTCACGGCCGGCCGTGATTGGGAGTCCCATAGGGCGGCGTCACGGCCGGCCGTGATTGGGAGTCCCATAGGGCGGCGTCACGGCCGGCCGTGATTGGGAGTCCCATAGGGCGGCGTCACGGCCGGCCGTGATTGGGAGTCCCATAGGGCGGCGTCACGGCCGGCCGTGATTGGGAGTCCCATAGGAGCGGCGTCACGGCCGGCCGTGATTGGGAGTCCCATAGGGCGGCGTCACGGCCGGCCGTGATTGGGAGTCCCATCAGGGCTGCGTCACGGCCGGCCGTGATTGGGAGTCCCATAGGGCTGCGTCACGGCCGGCCGTGATTGGGAGTCCCATAGGGCGGCGTCACGGCCGGCCGTGATTGGGAGTCCCATAGGCGGCGTCACGGCCGGCCGTGATTGGGAGTCCCATAGGCGGCGTCACGGCCGGCCGTGATTGGGAGTCCCATAGGGGCGGC
>NW_027033523.1:0-6364 GCF_034236695.1 Oncorhynchus nerka | reverse complement strand
AAACACTTCACTATGTTGTAACCCCAGTATAAAACACTTCACTGTGTTGTAACCCAGTACAGTATAAAACACTTCACTGTGTTGTAACCCAGTGCAGTATAAAACACTTCACTAGTGTTGTAACCCCAGTATAAAACACTTCACTATGTTGTAACCCCAGTATAAAACACTTCACTGTGTTGTAACCCCCAGTATAAAACACTCCCACTGTGTTGTAACCCCAGCATAAAACACTTCACTGTGTTGTAACCCCAGTCACGGTGAGTATAAAACACTTCACTGTGTTGTAACCCAGTACAGTATAAAACACTTCACTATGTTGTAACCCCAGTATAAAACACTTCACTGTGTTGTAACCCAGTACAGTATAAAACACTTCACTGTGTTGTAACCCCAGTATAAAACACTTCACTGTGTTGTAACCCCAGTATAAAACACTTCACTGTGTTGTAACCCCAGTACAGTATAAAACACTTCACTGTGTTGTAACCCCAGTACAGTATAAAACACTTCACTGTGTTGTAACCCCAGTATAAAACACTTCACTATGTTGTAACCCCAGTACAGTATAAAACACTTCACTATGTTGTAACCCCAGTATAAAACACTTCACTATGTTGTAACCCCAGTATAAAACACTTCACTAGTGTTGTAACCCCAGTACAGTATAAAACACTCACTGTGTTGTAACCCCCAGTATAAAACACTTCACTGTGTTGTAACCCCAGTATAAAACACTTCACTGTGTTGTAACCCAGTACAGTAAAACACTTCACTGTGTTGTAACCCCAGTACAGTATAAAACACTTCACTATGTTGTAACCCCAGTAGTAAAAACACTTCACTATGTTGTAACCCCAGTATAAAACACTTCACTGTGTTGTAACCCCAGTATAAAACACTTCACTGTGTTGTAACCCCAGTATAAAACACTTCACTGTGTTGTAACCCCAGTACAGTATAAAACACTTCACTATGTTGTAACCCCAGTACAGTATAAAACACTTCACTATGTTGTAACCCCAGTATAAAACACTTCACTATGTTGTAACCCCAGTATAAAACACTTCACTGTGTTGTAACCCCAGTATAAAACACTTCACTATGTTGTAACCCCAGTATAAAACACTTCACTGTGTTGTAACCCCAGTATAAAACACTTCACTGTGTTGTAACCCAGTACAGTATAAAACACTTCACTATGTTGTAACCCAGTACAGTATAAAACACTTCACTATGTTGTAACCCCAGTATAAAAACACTTCACTGTGTTGTAACCCCAGTACAGTATAAAACACTTCACTATGTTGTAACCCCAGTATAAAACACTTCACTGTGTTGTAACCCCAGTATAAAACACTTCACTGTGTTGTAACCCAGTACAGTATAAAACACTTCACTGTGTTGTAACCCCAGTACAGTATAAAACACTTCACTATGTTGTAACCCCAGTATAAAACACTTCACTGTGTTGTAACCCCAGTATAAAACACTTCACTGTGTTGTAACCCCAGTATAAAACACTTCACTATGTTGTAACCCCAGTACAGTATAAAACACTTCACTATGTTGTAACCCAGTATAAAACACTTCACTGTGTTGTAACCCCAGTATAAAACACTTCACTATGTTGTAACCCCAGTATAAAACACTTCACTGTGTTGTAACCCCAGTATAAAACACTTCACTGTGTTGTAACCCCAGTATAAAACACTTCACTGTGTTGTAACCCCAGTATAAAACACTTCACTGTGTTGTAACCCAGTACAGTATAAAACACTTCACTATGTTGTAACCCCAGTATAAAACACTTCACTGTGTTGTAACCCCAGTATAAAACACTTCACTATGTTGTAACCCCAGTATAAAACACTTCACTATGTTGTAACCCCAGTATAAAACACTTCACTGTGTTGTAACCCAGTACAGTATAAAACACTTCACTGTGTTGTAACCCAGTACAGTATAAAACACTTCACTATGTTGTAACCCCAGTATAAAACACTTCACTATGTTGTAACCCCAGTATAAAACACTTCACTGTGTTGTAACCCCAGTATAAAACACTTCACTATGTTGTAACCCCAGTATAAAACACTTCACTATGTTGTAACCCCAGTATAAAACACTTCACTATGTTGTAACCCCAAGTATAAAACACTTGCTATGTTTGTAACTGATATAAAACAAGTCACTGTGTTTGTAACCCCCGTATAAAACACTTCACTGTGTTGTAAATATGGACAACTCTCAGTATAAAACACTTCATATGTTTGTAACCCCAGTATAAAACACTTCACTGTGTTGTAACCCCAGTATAAAACACTTCACTGTGTTGTAACCCCAGTATAAAACACTTCACTGTGTTGTAACCCAGTATAAAACACTTCACTGTGTTGTAACCCAGTATAAAACACTTCACTGTGTTGTGACAGTATAAAACACTTCACTGTGTTGTAACCCCAATAAACACTTCACTATGTTGTAACCCCAGTATAAAACACTTCACTGTGTTGTAACTGATATAAAACACTTCACTGAGTTGTAGCAGTATAAAACACTTCACTGAGTTGTAACCCCAGTATAAAACACTATCAATGTTTTGTGACAGTACAGTATAAAACCTTCACTGTGTTGTAACCCAGTATAAAAGACACTTCACTGTGTTGTAACCCAGTACAGTATAATTATCACTTCACTGTGTTTAATGACAGTACAGTATAAAACACTTCACTATGTTGTAACCCCAGTATAAAACACTTCACTGTGTTGTAACTGACAGTACAGTATAAAACACTTCACTATGTTGTGACAGTACAGTATAAAACACTTCCACTATGTTGCCCCAATACAAGTATAAAACACTTCACTATGTTGTAACCCCCAGTATAAAACACTTCACTATGTTGTAACCCCAGTATAAAACACTTCACTATGTTGTAACCCCAGTATAAAACTATGTTGTAACCCCAATTAAAACAACTTCACTGTGTTTGTAACCCCAAGTATAAAACACTTCACTATGTTGTAACCCCAATTACAGTATAAAACCTTCACTATGTTGTAACCCCAGTACAGTATAAAACACTTCACTATGTTGTAACCCCAACAGTATAAAACACTTCTGTGTTTGTAACTGTGTAAAACCTTCACTATAATTTGCAACTTCACTATGTTGTAACCCAGTACAGTATAAAACACTTCACTATGTTGTAACCCCAGTATAAAACACTTCACTATGTTTGTAACCCCAGTATAAAACACTTCACTATGTTGTAACCCCAGTATAAAACACTTCACTATGTTTGTAACCCCAGTATAAAACACTTCACTATGTTGTAACCCCAGTGTTTCACTGTGTTGTAACCCCAGTATAAAACACTTCACTATGTTTAACCCTGTATAAAACCTTCACTATGTTTAACAGTGAGTATAAAACACTTCACTATGTTTGTAACCCCAGTATAAAACCTTCACATGTTGTAACCCCAGTATAAAACACTTCACTATGTTGTAATATAAAAACTTCACTATGTTGTAAACACTTCACTGTGTTGTAGCCCCAAGTATAAAACCTTCACTGTGTTGTAACCCAGTATAAAAACACTTCACTGTGTTGTAACAGTACAGTATAAAACACTTCACTGTGTTTAATGACCCCAGTATAAAACACTTCACTGTGTTTGTGACAGTACAAGTATAAAACACTTCACTATGTTGTAACCAGTACAGTATAAAACACTTCACTGTGTTGTACCCCGGTATAAAACCTTCACTGTGTTGTAGCCCCCAGTATAAAACCTTCACTGTTGTAACCCCAGTATAAGCAGCTGCACTATGTTGTAACCCCAGTATAAAACACTTCACTATGTTGTAACCCCAGTATAAAACACTTCACTATGTTGTAACCCCAGTATAAAACACTTCACTATGTTGTAACCCCAGTATAAAACACTTCACTGTGTTGTAAGTACAGTATAAAACACTTCACTATGTTTAACTCCAACAGTATAAAACACTTCACTATGTTGTAAAATAAAACACTTCACTGTGTTGTAACCCCAGTATAAAACACTTCACTGTGTTGTAACCCAGTATAAACACTTCACTGTGTTGTAACCCCAGTATATAAACACTTCACTGTGTTGTAACCCCAGTATAAAACCTTCACTGTGTTGTAACCCCAGTATATAAAACACTTCACTGTGTTGTAACTCAGTACAGTATAAAACACTTCACTGTGTTGTAACCCCAGTATAAAACACTTCACTATGTTGTAACCCCAATGCAGTATAAAACACTTCACTATGTTGTAACCCCAGTATAAAACTTTCACTATGTTGTAACCCCAGTATAAAACACTTCACTGTGTTGTAACTGATACAGTATAAAACACTTCACTGTGTTGTAACCCAGTATAAAACACTTCACTGTGTTTGTAACTAGTATAAAACACTTCACTGTGTTGTAACCCAGTACAGTATAAAACACTTCACTATGTTGTAACCCAGTATAAAACACTTCACTGTGTTGTAACCCAGTATAAAACACTTCACTATGTTGTAACCCAGTATAAAACACTTCACTGTTTGTAACCCCAGTATAAAAACACTTCACTGTGTTTGTAACCCAGTAGTATAAAACACTTCTTCACTGTGTTGTAACCCAGTACAGTATAAAACACTTCACTATGTTGTAAACCCAGTATAAAACACTTCACTGTGTTGTAACCCAGTATAAAACACTTCACTGTGTTGTAACCCAGTATAAAACACTTCACTGTGTTGTAACCCCAGTACAGTATAAAACACTTCACTATGTTGTAACCCCAGTATAAAACACTTCACTGTGTTGTAACCCCAGTATAAAACCCCAGTTGTAACAGTATAAAACACTTCACTGTGTTTGTAACCCAGTACAGTATAAACACTTCACTGTGTTGTAACCCCAGTATAAAACACTTCACTGTGTTGTAACCCCAGTATAAAACACTTCACTATGTTGTAACCCCAGTATAAAACACTTCACTGTGTTGTAACCCCAGTATAAAACACTTCACTGTGTTGTAACCCAGTATAAAACACTTCACTGTGTTGTAAACCCAGTATAAAACACTTCACTGTGTTGTAACCCAGTACAGTATAAAACCTTCACTGTGTTGTAACCCCAGTATCAAAACACTTCACTGTTGTAACCCCAGTGCAAGTATAAAACCTTCACTGTGTTAACTGATTATAAAACCTTCACTAATGTTTGTAACCCCAGTATAAAACCTTCACTATGTTGTGACGGTATAAAACCTTCACTGTGTTATTGATACAGTATAAAAACCTTCACTGTGTTGTAACCCAGTCTGGTATAAAACACTTCACTGTGTTGTAACCCAGTACAGTATAAAACACTTCACTGTGTTGTAACCCCAGTATAAAACACTTCACTGTGTTGTAACCCCAGTATAAAACACTTCACTATGTTGTAACCCTCAGTATAAAACACTTCACTGTGTTGTAACCCAGTACAGTATAAAACACTTCACTGTGTTGTAACCCAGTACAGTATAAAACACTTCACTGTGTTGTAACCCCAGTATAAACACTTCACTGTGTTGCAACCAGCATAAAACACTTCACTGTGTTGTAACCCAGTACAGTATAAAACACTTCACTGTGTTGTAACCCCAGTATAAAAACACTTCACTGTGTTGTAACCCCAGTACTATAAAACACTTCACTATGTTGTAACCCTCAGTATAAAACACTTCACTGTGTTGTAACCCCAGTATAAAACACTTCACTGTGTTGTAACCCAGTACAGTATAAAACACTTCACTGTGTTGTAACCCAGTACAGTATAAAACACTTCACTGTGTTGTAACCCAGTATAAAACACTTCACTATGTTGTAACCCCAGTACAGTATAAAACACTTCACTATGTTGTAACCCCAGTATAAAACACTTCACTATGTTGTAACCCCAGTATAAAACACTTCACTGTGTTGTAACCCCAGTATAAAACACTTCACTGTGTTGTAACCCCAGTACAGTATAAAACACTTCACTATGTTGTAACCCCAGTATAAAACACTTCACTGTGTTGTAACCCAGTACAGTATAAAACACTTCACTATGTTGTAACCCAGTACAGTATAAAACACTTCACTATGTTGTAACCCCAGTATAAAACACTTCACTGTGTTGTAACCCCAGTATAAAACACTTCACTGTGTTGTAACCCCAGTATAAAACACTTCACTGTGTTGTAACCCAGTACAGTATAAAACACTTCACTATGTTGTAACCCAGTACAGTATAAAACACTTCACTATGTTGTAACCCAGTACAGTATAAAACACTTCACTGTGTT
>NW_027033522.1:0-6359 GCF_034236695.1 Oncorhynchus nerka | reverse complement strand
TCTGTACATAGTTCTCTCTCTCTCTCTCTCTGTACATAGTTCTCTCTCTCTCTCTATATATAGTTCTCTCTCTCTCTGTACATAGTTCTCTCTCTCTCTCTGTACATAGTTCTCTCTCTCTCTGTACATAGTTCTCTCTCTCTCTCTGTACATAGTTCTCTCTCTCTGTACATAGTTCTCTCTCTCTCTCTGTACATAGTTCTCTCTCTCTCTCTCTCTATATAGTTCTCTCTCTCTCTCTGTACATAGTTCTCTCTCTCTCTGTACATAGTTCTCTCTCTCTCTCTCTGTACATAGTTCTCTCTCTCTCTCTCTACATAGTTCTCTCTCTCTCTCTACATAGTTCTCTCTCTCTCTCTCTCTACATAGTTCTCTCTCTCTCTCTCTCTACATAGTTCTCTCTCTCTCTCTCTACATAGTTCTCTCTCTCTCTCTCTACATAGTTCTCTCTCTCTCTCTGTACATAGTTCTCTCTCTCTCTGTACATAGTTCTCTCTCTCTCTGTACATAGTTCTCTCTCTCTCTGTACATAGTTATCTCTCTCTCTCTACATAGTTCTCTCTCTCTCTGTACATAGTTATCTCTCTCTCTGTACATAGTTCTCTCTCTCTCTCTCTGTACATAGTTCTCTCTCTCTCTCTCTACATAGTTCTCTCTCTCTCTCTCTCTCTACATAGTTCTCTCTCTCTCTCTGTACATAGTTCTCTCTCTCTCTCTCTGTACATAGTTCTCTCTCTCTCTGTACATAGTTCTCTCTCTCTCTCTCTCTCTCTGTACATAGTTCTCTCTCTCTCTGTACATAGTTCTCTCTCTCTCTCTACATAGTTCTCTCTCTCTCTCTACATAGTTCTCTCTCTCTCTCTCTGTACATAGTTCTCTCTCTCTCTCTATATATAGTTCTCTCTCTCTCTGTACATAGTTCTCTCTCTCTCTGTACATAGTTCTCTCTCTCTCTCTGTACATAGTTCTCTCTCTCTCTCTCTATATAGTTTTCTCTCTCTCTGTACATAGTTCTCTCTCTCTCTGTACATAGTTCTCTCTCTCTCTGTACATAGTTCTCTCTCTCTCTCTCTCTACATAGTTCTCTCTCTCTGTACATAGTTCTCTCTCTCTCTACATAGTTCTCTCTCTCTCTACATAGTTCTCTCTCTCTCTACATAGTTCTCTCTCTCTCTGTACATAGTTCTCTCTCTCTCTACATAGTTCTCTCTCTCTCTCTGTACATAGTTCTCTCTCTCTCTCTGTACATAGTTCTCTCTCTCTCTCTGTACATAGTTCTCTCTCTCTCTCTGTACATAGTTCTCTCTCTCTCTACATAGTTCTCTCTCTCTACATAGTTCTTCTGTACATAGTTCTCTCTCTATATATAGTTCTCTCTCTCTCTACATAGTTCTCTCTCTCTGTACATAGTTCTCTCTCTCTGTACATAGTCTATCTCTCTCTGTACATAGTTCTCTCTCTCTCTCTCTACATAGTTCTCTCTTCTCTCTACATAGTTCTCTCTCTACATAGTTCTACATAGTTCTCTGTACATAGTTCTCTCTCTCTCTGTACATAGTTCTCTCTCTGTACATAGTTCTCTCCTCTCTCTCTGCATAGTTCTCTCTCTCTCTCTGTACATAGTTCTCTCTCTCTGTACATAGTTCTCTCTCTCTACATAGTTCTCTCTCTCTCTCTCTTACATAGTTCTCTCTCTCTCTCTCTGTACATAGTTCTCTCTCTCTCTATATAGTCTCTCTCTCTCTCTACATAGTTCTCTCTCTCTGTACATAGTTCTCTCTCTCTCTCTCTGTACATAGTTCTCTCTCTCTCTCTGTACATAGTTCTCTCTCTCTACATAGTTCTCTCTCTCTCTACATAGTTCTCTCTCTCTCTCTATATATATATAGTTCTCTCTCTCTCTACATAGTTCTCTCTCTCTCTGTACATAGTTCTCTCTCTCTCTCTCTCTACATAGTTCTCTCTGTACATAGTTCTCTCTCTGTACATAGTTCTCTCTCTCTCTGTACATAGTTCTCTCTCTCTCTCTCTCTCTCTCTACCTAGTTCTCTCTCTCTGTACATAGTTCTCTCTCTCCTCTGTACATAGCTCTTCTGTACATAGTTCTTCTTCTCTCCTCTACATAGTTCTTCTTCTCTGTACATAGTTCTCTCTCTTCTCTGTACATAGTTCTCTTCTTCTCTCTCTCTGTACATAGTTCTCTCTCTCTCTCTGTACATAGTTCTCTCTCTCTCTCTCTACATAGTTCTTTCTCTCTCTGCACATAGTTCTCTCTCTCTCATAGTTCTCTCTCTCTAGTGATGTTCCTGTTCAGTGGAGCAGTAGAGAGCACATAAAAAGGAGGGGCTTCCAGCGCACATGCAACTCCCAACCAATCACAGACACCTGTTGGAGAAGTTATGTGAAGAAGGGGAGGAGTCACACGCTCAGATTTAAACTTTAGAAGCAACACTGGAGCAGACAGATCTCTGAAGAATCACTCAGTTTCCTTTTGTCGGCCCCTCTTCCTCCTTTCTCCACCCCCTCTTCCCTCCTCCCCCACCACCTCTTCCCTCCTCCCCACCCCTCTTCCTCCTCCCACCCCTCTTCCCTCCTCCTCCACCCCTCTTCCCTCCTTCTCCACCCCCTCTTCCTCCTCCCCACCCCTCTTCCTCCTTCTCCTCCTCCCACCCCCCTCCCCCCACCCCACCCCTCTTCCCTCCTTCTCCACCCCTCTTCCCTCCTCCCCACCCCCCTCTTCCCTCCACTTCTCCACCCTCTCTTCCTCCTCCCCACTTCCCTCCTTCTCCCTCCCTCCCCCCCTCCCCCACCCTCTCTCCCCCTCCCCCACCCCCTCTTCCCTCATTCCCACCCCCTCTTCCTTCCCCTCCCTCCCACCCCCTCTCTCTCTCCTCTCCCACCCCCTCTTTTTCCTCCTTCTCCCACCCCACTCTCTCTCTCCCCCTCCCCCCCCTCTTCCCTCCTTTCTCCCCCACCCCTCTCTCTCCCTCCCACCCCCTCTTCCCTCCTCCCACCCCTCTCTCTCCCCTTGCACCCCCTCTTCCCTCCTTCTCCCACCCCCTCTTCCCTCCTTCTCCCCCCACCCCCCTCTCTCCCCCCTCCCTCTATTTCTGGGTGACTGGGTCATGCCGCCACTGCCGTGTGTGTGTGTGTGTGTATTTGCACACAATAAAACACACATTACGTATAAACCTCGAAAGAGAACAAGGTCCAACCAGTGTGTGTCCACACACACACACTCCTGTTTAGCTGCTGGGAGACTTGTTCCCTCTCTACAGAGATAATAAGGAGTGTGTAATGCATTTTGGAGAGACCCTTCATGTATATGGTAATGTAGTGCATATCCTGTACTGGCAGACACTAGAATATACCGATAGACTTCCACTCAGATCTATACATCCATCTCTCACATTCCTCTTCTCCCAGCTCACGCCTTGTTTCATGTGAGGGCAGCCAGGCAGGTACTGTGTGTTCCTTCTCTGTGTGTGTGTGTGTTCCTTCTCTCCTCTCTCTCTGTATACAGTACACTGGGCAGACCTACCATTACCACAGTATGCCAGTATTGATCCCTGTGTGCCTACGTGTGTCTCCATCTCTGTCTGTGTGTGTGTGTGTCTCTGTGTGTGTGTGTGTGTGTGTGTGTGTGTGTGTCTGTGTGTGTGTGTGTGTGTATTTTAAGCTGGGCAGACCTGTAATCTATGTTAATGATAGTTATCACCGTGGCGACTGACTCGGTGTGGTTTATACCAGGTCTATAGACACCAGTAGAAGACTGGCTGGCTGGGGAACACACACACACGACAGACACACGCACACACGCACGCACACACACAGATCAGAGGAGGATGTGAGGTGCCATTCTAATGAGGGATGGTTGGTTCATGTCTGTCTGGCTCTGTTATGGATGATGAGAGAGAGAGAGAGAGAGAGAGAGAGAGAGAGACAGAGAGAGAGAGAGACAGAGAGAGAGACAGAGAGAGAGAAGGGAAAGGGAAGATGACTGTCCCCCTCCCTCCTCCCCCCCCTCCCTCCCCCTGCCTCCCTCCCTCCCTCTCCCCCTCTATCCCTCTCCCTGCCTCCCCCTCCTCCCTCTCCTGCCTCCTCCCTCCCCTCCCCCTCTCCCTGCCTCCCTCTCCCTGCCTCCCCCCCTCCCCTTCCCCCCCTCCCTCTCCCTGCCTCCCAGGCATTTAGAGACCTCCATGTATTTCTCCTCCTTCCATCCTTTCCACTGACCGTGGGGAGGGGGGGGGGGGGGTTATGGACAGTGACTTCACTCCCATTTGAATAAATAACACCTGGATCTCTACCCTATAGGACACAACTACACCATGTCATTCCCCTATAGGACACAACCACACCATGTCATTCCCCTATAGGACACAACCACACCATGTCATTGTCCCCTATAGGACACAATCACACCATGTCATTCCCCCCTATAGGACACAATCACACCATGTCATTCCCCCCTATAGGACACAACCACACCATGTCATTCCCCTATAGGACACAACCACACCATGTCATTCCCCCCTATAGGACACAACCACACCATGTCATTCCCCCCTATAGGACACAACTACACCATGTCATTCCCCTATAGGACACAACCACACCATGTCATTCCCCTATAGGACACAACCACACCATGTCATTCCCCTATAGGACACAACCACACCATGTCATTGTCCCCCATAGGACACAATCACACCATGTCATTCCCCCCTATAGGACACAACCACACCATGTCATTCCCCTATAGGACACAACCACACCATGTCATTCCCCCCTATAGGACACAACCACACCATGTCATTCCCCCCTATAGGACACAACCACACCATGTCATTGTCCCCTATAGGACACAACCACACCATGTCATTGTCCCCTATAGGACACAACCACACCATGTCATTGTCCCCTATAGGACACAACCACACCATGTCATTCCCCTGTAGGACACAACCACACCATGTCATTCCCCCCTATAGGACACAACCACACCATGTCATTCCCCTATAGGACACAACCACACCATGTCATTCCCCCCTATAGGACACAACCACACCATGTCATTCCCCTATAGGACACAACCACACCATGTCATTGTCCCCTATAGGACACAACCACACCATGTCATTCCCCTATAGGACACAACTACACCATGTCATTCCCCTATAGGACACAACCACACCATGTCATTCCCCTATAGGACACAACCACACCATGTCATTCCCCTATAGGACACAACCACACCATGTCATTGTCCCCTATAGGACACAACCACACCATGTCATTCCCCTATAGGACACAACCACACCATGTCATTCCCCTATAGGACACAACCACACCATGTCATTGTCCCCTATAGGACACAATCACACCATGTCATTCCCCCCTATAGGACACAATCACACCATGTCACCACACCATGTCATTCCCCCCTATAGGACACAACCACACCATGTCATTCCCCCCTATAGGACACAACCACACCATGTCATTCCCCTATAGGACACAACCACACCATGTCATTCCCCTATAGGACACAACCACACCATGTCATTCCCCTATAGGACACAACCACACCATGTCATTCCCCTATAGGACACAACCACACCATGTCATTGTCCCCTATAGGACACAACCACACCATGTCATTCCCCTATAGGACACAACTACACCATGTCATTCCCCTATAGGACACAACCACACCATGTCATTGTCCCCTATAGGACACAACCACACCATGTCATTCCCTATAGGACACAACCACACCATGTCATTGTCCCCTATAGGACACAACCACACCATGTCATTGTCCCCCTATCTCCTCTGTAGGACACAACCACACCATGTCATTCCCCTATAGGACACAACCACACCATGTCATTCCCCCCTATAGGACACAACCACACCATGTCATTCCCCCCTATAGGACACAACCACACCATGTCATTCCCCCCTATAGGACACAACCACACCATGTCATTCCCCCCTATAGGACACAACCACACCATGTCATTGTCCCCCTATAGGACACAACCACATGTCCATGTCATTCCCCATTCTATAGGACACAACCACACCATGTCATTCCCCCCTATAGGACACAACCACACCATGTCATTCCCCTATAGGACACAACCACACCATGTCATTGTCCCCTATAGGACACAATCACACCATGTCATTCCCCCCTATAGGACACAACCACACCATGTCATTCCCCCCTATAGGACACAACCACACCATGTCATTCCCCCCTATAGGACACAACCACACCATGTCATTGTCCCCTATAGGACACAACCACACCATGTCATTCCCCCTATAGGACACAACCACACCATGTCATT
>NW_027033521.1:0-6357 GCF_034236695.1 Oncorhynchus nerka | reverse complement strand
CCATAGGACTGCTGAGGCAAATGTGCTGCTTCATAAAACCATAGGACTGCTGAGGCAAATGTGCTGCTTCATAAAACCATAGGACTGCTGAGGCAAATGTGCTGCTTCATAAAACCATAGGACTGCTGAGGCAAATGTGCTGCTTCATAAAACCATAGGACTGCTGAGGCAAATGTGCTGCTTCATAAAACCATAGGACTGCTGAGGCAAATGTATCACCTACCTACACGCCTCCCCCTCTACACGCCTCCCCCTCTACACGCCTCCCCCTCTACACGCCTCTCCCCTCTACACGCCTCTCCCCTCTACACGCCTCTCCCCTCTACACGCCTCTCCCTCTCTACACGCCTCTCCCGTCTCCACTGCCTCCCCCGTCTACCGCCTCCCCGTCTGCGCCTCCCCGTCTACACGCCTCCCCATCTACACGCCTCCCCCATCTACACGCCTCCCCCATCTACACGCCTCTCCCCTCTACACGCCTCCCCCATCTACACGCCTCTCCCCTCTACACGCCTCTCCCGTCTACCTCCTCCCCCGTCTACACGCCTCCCCCGTCTACACGCCTCCCCCGTCTACACGCCTCCCCCGTCTACACGCCTCCCCCGTCTACACGCCTCCCCCGTCTACACGCCTCCCCCATCTACACGCCTCCCCCATCTACACGCCTCTCCCGTCTACCGCCTCCCCGTCTACCACGCCTCCCCCGTCTGCACGCCTCTCCCGTCTACACGCCTCCCCGTCTACATCTCCTCCCCGTCTACACGCCTCCCCATCTACCGCCTCCCCCATCTACACGCCTCCCCCATCTACCGCCTCCCCATCTACACGCCTCTCCCATTTACACGCCTCCCCCATCTACACGCCTCCCCATCTACACGCCTCCCCCATCTACACGCCTCCCCCATCTACACGCCTCCCCCATCTAAGAGCCAAAGCCTAGATTAAGATGTACGTGAGAAACAACGACTGTTGCACCGAACTTCTATTGAGACCAATGCAGTCCTTTGTAGCTCAGTTGATACAGCATGGTGCTGGTAATACCAGGGTAGTGGGATTGATCAGTTGGTGCAGCATGGTGCTGGTAACTCCAGGGTAGTGTGATTGATCAGTTGGTACAGCATGGTGCTGGTAACCCCAGGGTAGTGGGATTGATCAGTTGGTACAGCATGGTGCTGGTAATGGAAGGGTAGTGGGATTGATCAGTTGGTACAGCATGGTGCTGGTAATACCAGGGTAGTGGGATTGATCAGTTGGTACAGCATGGTGCTGGTAATGGAAGGGTAGTGGGATTGATCAGTTGGTACAGCATGGTGCTGGTAACTCCAGGGTAGTGGGATTGATCAGTTGGTACAGCATGGTGCTGGTAACTCCAGGGTAGTGGGATTGATCAGTTGGTACACCATGGTGCTGGTAACTCCAGGGTAGTGGGATTGATCAGTTGGTGCAGCATGGTGCTGGTAACTCCAGGGTAGTGGGATTGATCAGTTGGTACAGCATGGTGCTGGTAATACCAGGGTAGTGGGATTGATCAGTTGGTACAGCATGGTGCTGGTAACTCCAGGGTAGTGGGATTGATCAGTTGGTACAGCATGGTGCTGGTAACTCCAGGGTAGTGGGATTGATCAGTTGGTACAGCATGGTGCTGGTAACTCCAGGGTAGTGGGATTGATCAGTTGGTACAGCATGGTGCTGGTAACTCCAGGGTAGTGGGATTGATCAGTTGGTACAGCATGGTGCTGGTAACTCCAGGGTAGTGGGATTGATCAGTTGGTACAGCATGGTGCTGGTAACTCCAGGGTAGTGAGGATTGATCAGTTGGTACAGCATGGTGCTGGTAACTCCAGGGTAGTGGGATTGATCAGTTGGTACAGCATGGTGCTGGTAACTGCCAGGGTAGTGAAGTTGATCAGTTGGTACAGCATGGTGCTGGTAACTCCAGGGTAGTGGGATTGATCAGTTGGTACAGCATGGTGCTGGTAACTCCAGCGGTAGTGGGATTGATCAGTTGGTACAGCATGGTGCTGGTAACTCCAGGGTAGTGGGATTGATCAGTTGGTACAGCATGGTGCTGGTAACTCCAGGGTAGTGGGATTGATCAGTTGGTACAGCATGGTGCTGGTAACTCCAGGGTAGTGGGATTGATCAGTTGGTACAGCATGGTGCTGGTAACTCCAGGGTAGTGGGATTGATCAGTTGGTACACCATGGTGCTGGTAACTCCAGGGTAGTGGGATTGATCAGTTGGTGCAGCATGGTGCTGGTAACTCCAGGGTAGTGGGATTGATCAGTTGGTACAGCATGGTGCTGGTAACTCCAGGGTAGTGGGATTGATCAGTTGGTACAGCATGGTGCTGGTAACTCCAGGGTAGTGGGATTGATCAGTTGGTACAGCATGGTGCTGGTAACTCCAGGGTAGTGGGATTGATCAGTTGGTACAGCATGGTGCTGGTAACTCCAGGGTAGTGGGATTGATCAGTTGGTACAGCATGGTGCTGGTAACTCCAGGGTAGTGGGATTGATCAGTTGGTACAGCATGGTGCTGGTAATGGCAGGGTAGTGGGATTGATCAGTTGGTACAGCATGGTGCTGGTAACTCCAGGGTAGTGGGATTGATCAGTTGGTACAGCATGGTGCTGGTAATGGCAGGGTAGTGGGATTGATCAGTTGGTACAGCATGGTGCTGGTAACTCCAGGGTAGTGGGATATATCCATGGGACCACCTATACGTAAAATGTATCCTAGATTAGCACTCCTATCGAGGTGCTTTATAAAAATTCAGGCACCAAAGCACTTTGCCGTTCCAATTTCCTGTGAATTGGCATGTTGGGGGTGAGGTTTCAAATCGCTGCCTCGCTGTCCTACGATAACATCACCACTTGAACCCCTCTCGTAACTCTGAACAGAAACCTGCATGAAAATGGCACCCTATTCCCTTAGTGCACTCCTTTAGAGCAGGGTCCATTAGGTAGGGACTGTAGGGAATAGGCTGCTGTGTTGGGGCCGCAGTCTTGTGTTGCTCTATTCAGCCTCTCTTCTGTTCTGAGTCACCTGTATCTGATCCACCACGCCAACCCCCACGCCTCCTATCTATTCACACAGAACCATGCAGACACCCGTGCATTGTGGGTCGTTGGTATGGAGGTTTGAGAGGTTCCTCTCAGGACTGATTATCTGAATGACGTGAATGAAGCCCTTTGTAGGCCTTAAAAAAACACACAACCATGTCTCACACACACACACACACACACACACACACACACACACACACAGATAGGGGAGTTATTTAAATGCTAAACACTCTCCTTTTCCAATCAGTCTCTGATCTCAAGTGCTGCTGCTGGGTGGAAATAATGAGCACTTGAGAAGTATGATCGGCTGAAATGACCATATCGGGAAGACACACTGCATTTATCAGGTCGACCCCCTCTATATTTTTAGGTGGTCCATTTACCAGTCTAAACCCCCCATGTTTTTAGGTGGTCCATGTTTTTTTTTAGGTGGTCACCATTTACCAGTCTAAATTTACCCCCATCATGTTTTTAGGTGATCACCATTTTACCAGTCTAAACCCCCTCCATGTTTTTAGGTGGTCACCATTTTTTAGGTGGTCACCATTTGCAATCTAAACCCCCTCCATGTTTTTAGGTGGTCACCATTTACCAGTCTAAACCCTCCTGTGTTTTAGGTGGTCACCATTTGCCCCATCATGTTTTTAGGTAATCACCATTTTACCAGTCTAAACCCCCTCCATGTTTTTAGGTGGTCACCATTTACCAGTCTAAACCCCCTCCATGTTTTTAGGTGGTCACCATTTACCAGTCTAAACCCCCTCCATGTTTTTAGGTGGTCACCATTTACCAGTCTAAACCCCCTCCATGTTTTTAGGTGATCACCATTTACCAGTCTAAACCCCCGCCATGTTTTTAGGTGGTCACCATTTACCAGTCTAAACCACCACCAAATCCCACTTCCTAGTTACCAGGATTAGCAACCAACAGCGGTGACTAGCGTGTAACTTAAGACCCCGGAGGTAAGAAATCTCCCAATTCAGAAGATGTTTGTTAATAATGGAGAACTGTATTGTGATGTAATAGTTGAAGAGCAGAGAACTGTATTGTGATGTAAGTGTTGAAGTGCAGAGAACTGTATTGTGATGTAATAGTTGAAGAGCAGAGAACTGTGTTGTGATGTAATAGTTGAAGAGCAGAGAACTGTGTTGTGATGTAATGTAATAGTTGAAGAGCAGAGAACTGTATTGTGATGTAATAGTTGAAGAGCAGAGAACTGTGTTGTGATGTAATAGTTGAAGAGCAGAGAACTGTGTTGTGATGTAATAGTTGAAGAGCAGAGAACTGTGTTGTGATGTAATAGTTGAAGAGCAGAGAACTGTGTTGTGATGTAATGTAATAGCTGAAGAGCAGAGAACTGTATTGTGATGTAATAGTTGAAGAGCAGAGAACTGTGTTGTGATGTAATAGTTGAAGAGCAGAGAACTGTGTTGTGATGTAATGTAATAGCTGAAGAGCAGAGAACTGTGTTGTGATGTAATAGTTGAAGAGCAGAGAACTGTGTTGTGATGTAATGTAATAGCTGAAGAGCAGAGAACTGTGTTGTGATGTAATAGCTGAAGAGCAGAGAACTGTGTTGTGATGTAATGTAATAGTTGAAGAGCAGAGAACTGTGTTGTGATGTAATGTAATAGTTGAAGAGCAGAGAACTATATTGTGATGTAATAGTTGAAGAGCAGAGAACTGTATTGTGATGTAATAGTTGAAGAGCAGAGAACTGTGTTGTGATGTAATAGTTGAAGAGCAGAGAACTGTGTTGTGATGTAATAGCTGAAGAGCAGAGAACTGTGTTGTGATGTAATAGTTGAAGAGCAGAGAACTGTGATGTAATGTAATAGTTGAAGAGCAGAGAACTGTGTTGTGATGTAATAGCTGAAGAGCAGAGAACTGTGCTGTGATGTTGAAAGAGATGTTTGGATCAAGATGAAGGCAGTGGACCGCCACCTGTTCATCACTTCTATCGGAGTGACCTGATCCTTCTAGCTCCCTCTCTGCTCAGTGTGAAATAAAGGCTCATTAAATGATACTGTAAAAGGTCAAGGTTTGATCAATGTGTCATGCCTGGTGTGTTAAAATATATCACCACACACACACACACACACACCTCTGATAAGGCTGACAGTTACATAACTCAGGATCTCTTCAATCTTCAACTACAGTGGTCACATCCTGCCTCAATTCAGAGAAACATCCTTCTCAGAGTCTCGACACAAGCACTCCAATTGCTCTGCGTTATATTCACCCTGGCAGCATTCACCCCGGCAGCAGCTTCGCCCTGGCCACATTATCTTCGCCCTCCCGGCCACATTGGTTCACTTCCCGGCCACACTAATTCACCGGGCCACATTAATTCATTTCCCGGCCACTATTAATTCATTTCCCCGGCCACATTAATTCACCTGGTCACATTAATTCATCCCGGCCACATCAATTCACTTCTGCCACATTAATTCTCCCGGCCACATTAATTTCACTTCCCGGCCACATTAATTACTCTGGCCACACTACTACCCTGGCCACATTAATTCACTTCCCTGGCCACATATAGTTCACCCTGGTCACATTAATTCACCCTGGCCACATTAATTCACCCTGGCCACATTAATTCACCCTGGCCACATTAATTCACCCTGGCCACATTAATTCACCCTGGCCACATTAATTCACCCTGGTCACATTAATTCACCCTGGTCACATTAATTCACCTGGCCACATTAATTCACCTGGCCACATTAATTCACCCTGGCCACATTAATTCACCCTGGCCATTAATTCACCCTGGCACATTAATTCACCTGGCCACATTAATTCACCCTGGCAGCATTCACCCTGGCCACATTAATTCACCCTGGCCACATTAATTCACCTGGCACATTAATTCACCTGGTCACATTAATTCACCCTGGCCACATTAATTCACCCTGGCCACATTAATTCACTGGCAGCATTCACCTGGCCACATTAATTCACCCTGGCCACATTAATTCACCTGGCCACATTAATTCACTCCTGGTCACATTAACACCCTGGCCACATTAATTCACCTGCCACACTCTGGAGGGTCCAGAGTGTCGGGAGGCTAAGGTGTGTAGAATGTCACAATTCACCCTGGCCACATTAAATTCACCTGGCCCCACATCAATTCACCCCTGGCACATTCAATTCACCCTGGCCACGTGCCCCGGCAGCAGTGGCCCGGCAGCATTAGCCCGGCAACAGCCTGTACAATACAACACAGAGATGCCAACCAACTACCACCAACACTGTTCTAGTCCTCCATGCAGACATGA
>NW_027033520.1:0-6356 GCF_034236695.1 Oncorhynchus nerka | reverse complement strand
TAATCTCATCATGTGGGCAATACCCAGACTGTATCTGCGAGCTGTTGTCCATTATAATCTCACCATGTGGGCAATACGCAGACAGTATCTGCGAGCTGTTGTCCATTATAATCTCATCATGTGGGCAATACGAGCTGTTGTCCATTATAATCTCACCATGTGGGCAATACCCAGACTGTATCTGCGAGCTGTTGTCCATTATAATCTCACCATGTGGGCAATACCCACACTGTATCTGCGAGCTGTTGTCCATTATAATCTCATCATGTGGGCAATACGAGCTGTTGTCCATTATAATCTCATCATGTTGGCAATACCCAGACAGTATCTACGAGCTGTTGTCCATTATAATCTCACCATGTGGGCAATACCCAGACAGTATCTGCGAGCTGTTGTCCATTATAATCTCACCATGTGGGCAATACGAGCTGTTGTCCATTATAATCTCACCACCCCAGACAGTATCTGCGAGCTGTTGTCCATTATAATCTCATCATGTGGGCAATACGGCTGTTACGTCATTATAATCTCATCATGTTGGCAATGCAGGCTGTTGTCCATTATAATCTCACCATGTGGGCAATACCCAGACTGTATCTGCGAGCTGTTGTCCATTATAATCTGTAGTGGCAATACCCAGACAGTATCTAGCGACTGTTTCCATTATAATCTCACCATGTGGGCAATACCCAGACAGTATCTGCGAGCTGTTGTCCATTATATTCTCATCATGTGGGCAATACGAGCTGTGTCCATTATAATCTCACCATGTGGGCAATACCCAGACTGTATCTGCGAGCTGTTGTCCATTATAATCTTCACCATGTGGGCAATACCCACACTGTATCTGCGAGCTGTTGTCCATTATAATCTCACCATGTGGGCAATACCCACACTGTATCTGCGAGCTAAGCTCGTCCATTATGTAACTTCATCATGTGGGCAATACGCAGCTGTTGTCCATTATAATCTCATCATGTGGGCAATACCCAGACTGTATCTAAGTAGCTGTTGTCCATTATAATCTCATCATGTGGGCAATATCCAGACAGTATTCATGAAGCTGTTGTCCATTATAATCTCATCATGTGGGCAATACGAGCTGTTGTCCATTATAATCTCATCATGTGGGCAATACCCAGACAGTATCTGTGAGCTGTTGTCCATTATAATCTCATCATGTGGGCAATACCCAGACTGTATCTGCGAGCTGTTGTCCATTATAATCTCACCATGTGGGCAATACGCAGACAGTATCTGCGAGCTGTTGTCCATTATAATCTCATCATGTGGGCAATACGAGCTGTTGTCCATTATAATCTCACCATGTGGGCAATACCCAGACTGTATCTGCGAGCTGTTGTCCATTATAATCTCACCATGTGGGCAATACAGTATCTCATCATGTGGGCAATACCCAGAGTATCTGTGTTTGTCCATTATAATCTCACCATGTGGGCAATACCCAGACAGTATCTGCGAGCTGTTGTCCATTATATTCTCATCATGTGGGCAATATGAGCTGTTGTCCATTATAATCTCATCATGTGGGCACATCAGACTGTATCTGCGAAGCACACGAGCTGTGTCCATTATAATCTCATCATGTGGGCAATACCCACACTACCCATGCTGTTGTCCATTATAATCTCATCATGTGGGCAATACAGTATCTGCGAGCTGTTGTCCATTATAATCTCACCATGTGGGCAATACGAGCTGTTGTCCATTATAATCTCATCATGTGGGCAATACCCAGACTGTATCTGCGAGCTGTTGTCCATTATAATCTCATCATGTGGGCAATATCCAGACAGTATCTGCGAGCTGTTGTCCATTATAATCTCATCATGTGGGCAATAGACTGTATCTGCGAGCTGTTGTCCATTATAATCTCATCATGTGGGCAATACCCAGACAGTATCTGTGAGCTGTTGTCCATTATAATCTCATCATGTGGGCAATACCCAGACAGTATCTGCGAGCTGTGTCCATTATAATCTCACCATGTGGGCAATACCCAGACAGTATCTGCGAGCTGTTGTCCATTATAATCTCATCATGTGTCCATTATAATCTCACCATGGCAATACCCAGACTGTATCTGCGAGCTGTTGTCCATTATAATCTCACCATGTGGGCAATACCCACACTGTATCTATTATAATTCACCATGCTGTTGTCCATTATAATCTCATCATGTGGGCAATACGAGCTGTTGTCCATTATAATCTCATCATGTGGGCAATACCCAGACTGTATCTGCGAGCTGTTGTCCATTATAATCTCATCATGTGGGCAATACCCAGACAGTGGGCTGTTGTCCATTATAATCTCACCATGTGGCACTGTTGTCCATTATAATCTCATCATGCAATACCCAGACTGTATCTGTTGTTGTCCATTATAATCTCATCATGTGGGCAATACCTAGACTGTATCTACGAGCTGTTGTCCATTATAATCTCACCATGTGGGCAATACCCAGACAGTGTGTTGTCCATCTGCGAGCTGTTGTCCATTATAATCTCATCATGACTGTATCTGCGAGCTGTTGTCCATTATAATCTCACCATGAATACCCACACTGTATCTGCGAGCTGTTGTCCATTATAATCTCATCATGTGGGCAATACCCAGACAGCTGTTGTCCATTATAATCTCATCATGTTGGCAATCTCGAGCTGTTGTCCATTATAATCTCACCATGTGGGCAATACCCAGACTGTATCTGCGAGCTGTTGTCCATTATAATCTCACCATGTGGGCAATACGAGCTGTTGTCCATTATAATCTCACCATGTGGGCAATACCCAGACAGTATCTGCGAGCTGTGTCCATTATAATCTCATCATGTGGGCAATACGAGCTGTTGTCCATTATAATCTCACCATGAGGTTGTCCATTATACCCATGACTGTATCTGCGAGCTGTTGTCCATTATAATCTCATCATGTGGGCAATACCCAGACTGTATCTGAGCTGTTGTCCATTATAATCTCACCATGTGGGCAATACCCAGACTGTATCTGCGAGCTGTTGTCCATTATAATCTCATCATGTGGGCAATACTCATGTGACGAGCTGTTGTCCATTATAATCTCATCATGTGGGCAATACCCAGACTGTATCTGCGAGCTGTTGTCCATTATAATCTCATCATGTGGGCAATATCCAGACTGTATCTGCGAGCTGTTGTCCATTATAATCTCATCATGTGGGCAATACGAGCTGTTGTCCATTATAATCTCATCATGTGGGCAATACCCAGACTGTATCTGTGAGCTGTTGTCCATTATAATCTCATCATGTGGGCAATATCCAGACAGTATCTGCGAGCTGTTGTCCATTATAATCTCATCATGTGGGCAATACGCAGCTGTTGTCATTATAATCTCATCATGTGGGCACAGTATCTGAGCTGTTGTCCATTATAATCTCACCATGTGGGCATGACTGTATCTGCGAGCTGTTGTCCATTATAATCTCACCATGTGGCAATACCCACACTGTATCTGCGAGCTGTTGTCCATTATAATCTCATCATGTGGGCAATCACTGAGCTGTTGTCCATATAATCTCATCATGTGGGCAATACCCAGACGTATTCTCCACTGAGCTGTTGTCCATTATAATCTCATCATGTGGGCAATACCCAGACTGTATCTCACCATGTGGGCAATACGCTGTTGTCCATTATAATCTCACCATGTGGGCAATACCCAGACTGTATCTGCGAGCTGTTGTCCATTATAATCTCATCATGTGGGCAATACCCACACTGTATCTGAGCTGTTGTCCATTATAATCTCATCATGTGGGCAATACCCAGACAGTATCTACGAGCTGTTGTCCATTATAATCTCATCATGTGGGCAATACCCAGACTGTATCTGCGAGCTGTTGTCCATTATAATCTCATCATGTGGGCAATACCCACACAATATCTGCGAGCTGTTGTCCATTATAATCTCACCATGTGGGCAATACCCAGACTGTATCTGCGAGCTGTTGTCCATTATAATCTCATCATGTGGGCAATACCCAGACAGTATCTGCGAGCTGTTGTCCATTATAATCTCACCATGTGGGCAATACCCAGACAGTATCTGTGTTGTCCATTATATTCTCATCATGTGGGCAATACGAGCTGTTGTCCATTATAATCTCACCATGTGGGCAATACCCAGACTGTATCTGAGCTGTTGTCCATTATAATCTCACCATGTGGGCAATACCCACACTGTATCTGCGAGCTGTTGTCCATTATAATCTCACCATGTGGGCAATACCCAGACAGTATCTGCGAGCTGTTGTCCATTATATTCTCATCATGTGGGCAATACGAGCTGTTGTCCATTATAATCTCATCATGTGGGCAATACAGACTGTATCTGGGCCATTATAATCTCATCATGTGGGCAATACTGTATCTGCGAGCTGTTGTCCATTATAATCTCATCATGTGGGCAATACCACACTGAGCTGTTGTCCATTATAATCTCATCATGTGGGCAATACCCAGAGTATCTGTTGTCCATTATAATCTCATCATGTGGGCAATACCCAGACCTGGTGAGCTGTTGTCCATTATAATCTCATCATGTGGGCAATCCAGACAGTATCTGCGAGCTGTTGTCCATTATAATCTCATCATGTGGGCTCACCATGTGGGCAATACGCAGACAGTATCTGTGAGCTGTTGTCCATTATAATCTCATCATGTGGGCAATGTATCTGCTAGAGCTGTTGTCCATTATAATCTCACCATGTGGGCAATACCCAGACAGTATCTGCGAGCTGTTGTCCATTATAATCTCATCATGTGGGCAATACCCACACTGTATCTGAGCTGTTGTCCATTATAATCTCACCATGTGGGCAATACGACTGTATTCTGTTGTCCATTATAATCTCACCATCATGTTGGGCAATACCCAGACTGTATCTGGGCGTAGCTGTTGTCCATTATAATCTCATCATGTGGGCAATACCCAGACAGTATCTGCGAGCTGTTGTCCATTATAATCTCACCATGTTGGCACATGGGACATCTACGACTGTTGTCCATTATAATCTCACCATGTGGGCAATACCCAGACAGTAGTATCCATTATAATCTCACCATGTGGGCACTGATCTGCGAGCTGTTGTCCATTATAATCTCATCATGTGGGCAATACCAGACAGTATCTGCGAGCTGTTGTCCATTATAATCTCATCATGTGGGCACATTATTGTTGTCCATTATAATCGAGCTGTTGTCCATTATAATCTCATCATGTGGGCAATACCCAGACTGTATCTGCGAGCTGTTGTCCATTATAATCTCACCATGTGGGCAATACCCAGACAGTATCTGCGAGCTGTTGTCCATTATAATCTCACCATGTGGGCAATACCCAGACAGTATCTGCGAGCTGTTGTCCATTATATTCTCATCATGTGGGCAATACGAGCTGTTGTCCATTATAATCTCACCATGTGGGCAATACCCAGACTGTATCTGCGAGCTGTTGTCCATTATAATCTCACCATGTGGGCAATACCCACACTGTATCTGCGAGCTGTTGTCCATTATAATCTCACCATGTGGGCAATACCCACACTGTATCTGCGAGCTGTTGTCCATTATAATCTCATCATGTGGGCAATACGAGCAGTTGTCCATTATAATCTCATCATGTGGGCAATACAGACTGTATCTGCGAGCTGTTGTCCATTATAATCTCATCATGTGGGCAATATCCAGACAGTATCTGCGAGCTGTTGTCCATTATAATCTCATCATGTGGGCAATACGAGCTGTTGTCCATTATAATCATCATGTGGGCATACCCAGGTGGTATGTGAGAGCTGTTGTCCATTATAATCTCATCATGTGGGCAATACCCAGACTGTATCTGCGAGCTGTTGTCCATTATAATCTCACCATGTGGGCAATACGCAGACAGTATCTGCGAGCTGTTGTCCATTATAATCTCATCATGTGGGCAATACGAGCTGTTGTCCATTATAATCTCACCATGTGGGCAATACCCAGACTGTATCTGCGAGCTGTTGTCCATTATGATCTCACCATGTGGGCAATACCCACACTGTATCTGGCGAGCTGTTGTCCATTATAATCTCATCATGTGGGCAATACGAGCTGTTGTCCATTATAATCTCATCATGTTGGCAACACTCCAGACAGTATCTACTGAGCTGTTGTCCATTATAATCTCACCATGTGGGCAATACCCAGACAGTATCTGCGAGCTGTTGTCCATTATAATCTCACCATGTGGGCAATACGAAGCTGTTGTCCATTATAATCTCACCATGTGGGCAATACCCACACAGTATCTGCGAAG
>NW_027033519.1:0-6355 GCF_034236695.1 Oncorhynchus nerka | reverse complement strand
TCAATAGTGTGCTGTTTTATACTGCATCAATAGTGTGTTGTTTTATACTGCATCAATAGTGTTAATTGCTCTGCATCAATAGTGTTGTTTTATACTGCATCCCAATAGTGTTTGTTTATCCTGCATCAATAGTGTTGTTATTTATACTGCATCAATAGTTGTTGTTTTATACTGCACCAATCAATAGTGTTGTTTTATACTGCATCAATAGTGTATTGTTTATCCTGCACATCAATGGTGTTGTTTATCACCTGCATCAATGAGTGTGTTGTTTTATCTGCCATCAATAATTGTGTTGTTTATACTGCACCAACAGATGTGTATACTGCATCAATAGTGCTGTTTCATGCAATCAGTAGTGTTGTTTATCCTGCATCAATAGTGTTGTTTATCCTGCATCAATAGTGTGTTGTTTTATACTGCATCAATAATTGTTGTTTATACTGCATCAATAATTGTTGTTTTATACTGCATCAATAGTATTTGTTTACCACTGCATAATAGTGTTGTCCTGCATCAATAGTGTTGTTTTATACTGCATCAATAGTGTTGTTTTATCACTGCATCAATAGTGTGTTGTTTTATATCTGCATCAATAGTGTTGTTTATACTGCATCAATAGTGTTTGTTTTATACTGCATCAATAATGTTGTTTATACTTTCATCAATAGTGTTTGTTTTATCACTGCATCAATGAGTGTGTTGTTTTATACTGCATCAATAATGTGTGTTGTTTTATACTGCATCAATAGTGTTGTTTATACTGCCATCGTTTTATACTGCATCAATAGTGTTGTTTATACTGCATCAATAGTGTTTGTTTATACTGCAATCAATAGTGTTGTTTATCCTGCATCAATAGTGTGTTGTTTTTATACTGCATCAATAGTGTTGTTTTATACTGCACCAATAGTGTTGTTTCATACTGCATCAATAGTGTTGTTTATACTGCATCAATAGTGTTGTTTTATCCTGCATCAATAAGTGTATTGTTTTATACTGCATCAATAGGTGTTTGTTTTATCACCTGCATCAATAGTAGTTGTTACCCATCAATAGTGTTGTTTTTATACCGTAATAGTGTTGTTTGTCTGCATCAATAGTGTTGTTTATACTGCATCAATAGTGTTGTTTATACTGCATCAATAGTGTTGTTTTATACGCATCAATAGTGTTGTTTATACTGCATCAATAGTGTTGTTTCATCCTGCATCAATAGTGTAGTTTTATACTGCATACAATAGTGTTGGTTTATCACTGCATCAATAGTGTTGTTTATACTGCATCAATAGTGTGTTGTTTTATACTGCATCAATAGTGTTGTTTATCCTGCATCAATAGTGTTGTTTATACTGCATCAATAGTGTTGTTTATACTGCATCAATAGTGTTGTTTATACTCGCATCAATAGTGTTGTTTTATACTGCATCAATAGTGTTAGTTTATACTGCATCAATAGTGTTGTTTATACTGCATCAATAATGTTGTTTTATACTGCATCAATAGTGTGTTGTTTTATCCTGCATCAATAGTGTTTGTTTATCCTGCATCAATAGTGTTGTTTTATACTGCATCAATAGTGTTGTTTTATACTGCATCAATATGTGTAGTGTGTTTATCACTTGCATCAATAGTGTGTGTGTTTATCCTGCATCAATAGTGTTGTTTATCCTGCATCAATAGTGTGTTGTTTTATACTGCATCAATAGTGTTGTTTTATCCTGCATCAATAGTGTTGTTTTATACTGCATCAATAGTGTTGTTTATACTGCATCAATAGTGTTGTTTTATCCTGCATCAATAGTGTGTTGTTTTATACTGCATCAATAGTGTTGTTTTATACTGCATCAATAGTGTTGTTTATCCTGCATCAATAGTGTTGTTTTATACTGCATCAATAGTGTTGTTTATCCTGCATCAATAGTGTGTTGTTTTATACTGCATCAATAGTGTTGTTTATACTGCATCAATAGTGTTGTTTTATACTGCATCAATAGTGTTGTTTATACTGCATCAATAGTGTTGTTTATCCTGCATCAATAGTGTTGTTTTATACTGCATCAATAGTGTTGTTTATCCTGCATCAATAGTGTTGTTTATACTGCATCAATAGTGTTGTTTTATTGCATCAATAGTGTCGATATGTTGTTTATCCTGCATCAATAGGTGTTGTTTTATACTGCATCAATAGTGTTGTTTATACTGCATCAATAGGTGTTGTTTTATACTGCATCAATAGTGTTGTTTATACTGCATCAATAGTGTGTTGTTCTATATTGCATCTGCATCAATAGTGTTATTTTATCCTGTATCAATAGTGTGTTGTTTATCCTGCATCAATAGTGTTGTTTTATACTGCATCAATAGTGTTGTTTTATACTGCATCAATAGTGTTGTTTATCCTGCATCAATAGTGTTTGTTTTATACTGCATCAATAGTGTTGTTTTATACTGCATCAATAGTGTTGTTTATACTGCATCAATAGTGTTGTTTATCCTGCATCAATAGTGTTGTTTTATACTGCATCAATAGTGTGTTGTTTTATACTGCATCAATAGTGTTGTTTTATACTGCATCAATAGTGTTGTTTATACTGCATCAATAGTGTTGTTTATACTGCATCAATAGTGTTGTTTATACTGCATCAATAGTGTGTTGTTTTATACTGCATCAATAGTGTTGTTTTATCCTGCATCAATAGTGTTGTTTATACTGCATCAATAGTGTTGTTTTATACTGCATCAATAGTGTTGTTTATACTGCATCAATAGTGTTGTTTTATACTGCATCAATAGTGTTGTTTATACTGCATCAATAGTGTTGTTTTATACTGCATCAATAGTGTTGTTTATACTGCATCAATAGTGTTGTTTATACTGCATCAATAGTGTTGTTTTATACTGCATCAATAGTGTTGTTTTATACTGCATCAATAGTGTTGTTTTATACTGCATCAATAGTGTGTTGTTTTATACTGCATCAATAGTGTTGTTTTATACTGCATCAATAGTGTTGTTTATACTGCATCAATAGTGTGTTGTTTATCCTGCATCAATAGTGTTGTTTATCCTGCATCAATAGTGTGTTGTTTTATACTGCATCAATAGTGTTGTTTTATACTGCATCAATAGTGTGTTGTTTATACTGCATCAATAGTGTTGTTTATCCTGCATCAATAGTGTTGTTTATCCTGCATCAATAGTGTTGTTTTATACTGCATCAATAGTGTGTTGTTTATACTGCATCAATAGTGTTGTTTTATCCTGCATCAATAGTGTTGTTTTATACTGCATCAATAGTGTTGTTTATCCTGCATCAATAGTGTTGTTTTATCCTGCATCAATAGTGTTGTTTATCCTGCATCAATAGTGTTGTTTTATCCTGCATCAATAGTGTTGTTTTATACTGCATCAATAGTGTTGTTTATCCTGCATCAATAGTGTGTTGTTTTATACTGCATCAATAGTGTTGTTTATACTGCATCAATAGTGTTGTTTATACTGCATCAATAGTGTTGTTTATACTGCATCAATAGTGTTGTTTTATACTGCATCAATAGTGTTGTTTATCCTGCATCAATAGTGTTGTTTATCCTGCATCAATAGTGTGTTGTTTATCCTGCATCAATAGTGTTGTTTATACTGCATCAATAATGTTGTTTATACTGCATCAATAATGTTGTTTTATACTGCATCAATAGTGTTGTTTATACTGCATCAATAGTGTTGTTTATACTGCATCAATAGTGTTGTTTTATACTGCATCAATAGTGTTGTTTATCCTGCATCAATAGTGTTGTTTTATACTGCATCAATAGTGTTGTTTTATACTGCATCAATAGTGTTGTTTATCCTGCATCAATAGTGTTGTTTATACTGCATCAATAGTGTGTTGTTTTATACTGCATCAATAGTGTTGTTTATACTGCATCAATAGTGTTGTTTTATACTGCATCAATAGTGTTGTTTTATACTGCATCAATAGTGTTGTTTTATACTGCATCAATAGTGTTGTTTATACTGCATCAATAGTGTTGTTTTATACTGCATCAATAGTGTGGTTTTATCCTGCATCAATAGTGTTGTTTTATACTGCATCAATAGTGTTGTTTTATACTGCATCAATAGTGTTGTTTTATACTGCATCAATAGTGTTGTTTATACTGCATCAATAGTGTTGTTTTATACTGCATCAATAGTGTTGTTTATACTGCATCAATAGTGTTGTTTATCCTGCATCAATAGTGTTGTTTATACTGCATCAATAGTGTTGTTTATACTGCATCAATAGTGTTGTTTATACTGCATCAATAGTGTGTTGTGTTTTATACTGCATCAATAGTGTGTTGTTTTATCACTGCATCAATAGTGTTGTTTATCCTGCATCAATAGTGTTGTTTATACTGCATCAATAGTGTTTATCCTGCATCAATAGTGTTGTTTATACTGCATCAATAGTGTTGTTTTATACTGCATCAATAGTGTTGTTTATACTGCATCAATAGTGTTGTTTATACTGCATCAATAGGTGTTGTTTTATACTGCATCAATAGTGTTTGTTTATCCTGCATCAATAGTGTTGTTTTATACTGCATCAATAGTGTTGTTTATACTGCATCAATAGTGTTGTTATACTGCATCAATAGTGTTGTTTTATACTGCATCAATAGTGTTGTTTATCCTGCATCAATAGTGTTGTTTTATACTGCATCAATAAGTGTTGTTTTATACTGCATCAATAGGTGTTGTTTCATACTGCATCAATAGTGTTGTTTATACTGCATCAATAGTGTTGTTTATACTGCATCAATAGTGTTGTTTATACTGCATCAATAATGTTATTTTATACTGCATCAATAGTGTTGTTTTATCCTGCATCAATAGTGTTGTTTTATACTGCATCAATAATGTTATTTTATACTGCATCAATAGTGTTGTTTATCACTGCATCAATAGTGTTGTTTATCCTGCATCAATAGTGTGTTGTTTTATCCTGCATCAATAATGTTGTTTTATACTGCATCAATAGTGTTGTTTTATACTGCATCAATAGTGTTGTTTATCCTGCATCAATAGTGTTGTTTATCCTGCATCAATAGTGTGTTGTTTTATACTGCATCAATAGTGTTGTTTTATACTGCATCAATAGTGTTGTTTATCCTGCATCAATAGTGTTGTTTTATACTGCATCAATAGTGTGTTGTTTTATACTGCATCAATAGTGTGTTGTTTATACTGCATCAATAGTGTTGTTTTATACTGCATCAATAGTGTTGTTTATACTGCATCAATAGTGTTGTTTTATCCTGCATCAATAGTGTTGTTTATACTGCATCAATAGTGTGTTGTTTTATACTGCATCAATAGTGTTGTTTATCCTGCATCAATAGTGTTGTTTTATACTGCATCAATAGTGTGTTGTTTTATACTGCATCAATAGTGTTGTTTTATACTGCATCAATAGTGTTGTTTTATACTGCATCAATAGTGTTGTTTTATACTGCATCAATAGTGTTGTTTATACTGCATCAATAGTGTGTTGTTTTATACTGCATCAATAGTGTTGTTTTATACTGCATCAATAGTGTTGTTTTATCCTGCATCAATAGTGTTGTTTTATACTGCATCAATAGTGTTGTTTATCCTGCATCAATAGTGTTGTTTTATCCTGCATCAATAGTGTGTTGTTTTATACTGCATCAATAGTGTTGTTTTATACTGCATCAATAGTGTGTTGTTTTATACTGCATCAATAGTGTTGTTTATCCTGCATCAATAGTGTTGTTTATCCTGCATCAATAGTGTGTTGTTTTATACTGCATCAATAGTGTGTTGTTTTATACTGCATCAATAGTGTTGTTTATCCTGCATCAATAGTGTTGTTTTATACTGCATCAATAGTGTTGTTTATCCTGCATCAATAGTGTGTTGTTTTATACTGCATCAATAGTGTTGTTTATACTGCATCAATAGTGTTGTTTATCCTGCATCAATAGTGTGTTGTTTTATACTGCATCAATAGTGTTGTTTATACTGCATCAATAGTGTTGTTTTATACTGCATCAATAGTGTTGTTTATCCTGCATCAATAGTGTGTTGTTTTATACTGCATCAATAGTGTGTTGTTTTATACTGCATCAATAGTGTTGTTTATACTGCATCAATAGTTGTTGTTTATCCTGCATCAATAGTGTTGTTTATACTGCATCAATAGTGTTGTTTTATACTGCATCAATAGTGTTGTTTATCCTGCATCAATAGTGTGTTGTTTTATACTGCATCAATAGTGTGTTGTTTTATACTGCATCCAATAGTGTTGTTTATACTGCATCGATAGTGTTGTTTATACTGCATC
>NW_027033518.1:0-6355 GCF_034236695.1 Oncorhynchus nerka | reverse complement strand
CCCTCTTCCCTCTCCCTACTACTCTCTCCATCCCTCTGTCTGTCTATCTCTATCTCCATCCCTCCCTCTTCCCTCTCCCTACTACTCTCTCCATCCCTCTGTCTGTCTATCTCTATCTCCATCCCTCCCTCTTCCCTCTCCCTACTACTCTCTCCATCCCTCTGTCTGTCTATCTCTATCTCCATCCCTCCCTCTTCCCTCTCCCTACTACTCTCTCCATCCCTCTGTCTGTCTATCTCTATCTCCATCCCTCCCTCTTCCCTCTCCCTACTACTCTCTCCATCCCTCTGTCTGTCTATCTCCATCCCTCCCTCTTCCCTCTCCCTACTACTCTCTCCATCCCTCTCTGTCTATCTCTATCTCCATCCCTCCCTCTTCCCTCTCCCTACTACTCTCTCCATCCCTCTGTCTGTCTATCTCTATCTCCATCCCTCCCTCTTCCCTCTCCCTACTACTCTCTCCATCCCTCTGTCTGTCTATCTCTATCTCCATCCCTCTCTCTTCCCTCTCCCTACTACTCTCTCCATCCCTCTGTCTGTCTATCTCCATCCCTCCCTCTTCCCTCTCCCTACTACTCTCTCCATCCCTCTGTCTGTCTATCTCTATCTCCATCCCTCCCTCTTCCCTCTCCCTCCTTCTCTCCATCCCTCTGTCTGTCTATCTCTATCTCCATCCCTCCCTCTTCCCTCTCCCTCCTACTCTCTCCATCCCTCTCTGTCTATCTCTATCTCCATCCCTCCCTCTTCCCTCTCCCTCCTACTCTCTCCATCCCTCTGTCTGCCTATCTCTATATCCATCCCTCCCTCTTCCCTCTCCCTACTACTCTCTCCATCCCTCTGTCTGTCTATCTCTATCTCCATCCCTCCCTCTTCCCTCTCCCTACTACTCTCTCCATCCCTCTCTGTCTATCTCTATCTCCATCCCTCCCTCTTCCCTCTCCCTACTACTCTCTCCATCCCTCTGTCTGTATCTCTATCTCCATCCCTCCCTCTTCCCTCTCCCTACTACTCTCTCCATCCCTCTGTCTGTCTATCTCTATCTCCATCCCTCCCTCTTCCCTCTCCCTACTACTCTCTCCATCCCTCTCTGTCTATCTCTATCTCCATCCCTCCCTCTTCCCTCTCCCTACTACTCTCTCCATCCCTCTCTGTCTATCTCTATCTCCATCCCTCCCTCTTCCCTCTCCCTACTACTCTCTCCATCCCTCTGTCTGTCTATCTCCATCCCTCCCTCTTCCCTCTCCCTACTACTCTCTCCATCCCTCTGTCTGTCTATCTCCATCTCCATCCCTCCCTCTTCCCTCTCCCTACTACTCTCTCCATCCCTCTGTCTGTCTATCTCTCTCCATCCCTCCCTCTTCCCTCTCCCTACTACTCTCTCCATCCCTCTGTCTGTCTATCTCTATCTCCATCCCTCCCTCTTCCCTCTCCCTACTACTCTCTCCATCCCTCTGTCTGTCTATCTCTATCTCCATCCCTCCCTCTTCCCTCTCCCTACTACTCTCTCCATCCCTCTGTCTGTCTATCTCTATCTCCATCCCTCCCTCTTCCCTCTCCCTACTACTCTCTCCATCCCTCTGTCTGTCTATCTCTATCTCCATCCCTCTCTCTTCCCTCTCCCTACTACTCTCTCCATCCCTCTGTCTGTCTATCTCCATCCCTCCCTCTTCCCTCTCCCTACTACTCTCTCCATCCCTCTGTCTGTCTATCTCTATCTCCATCCCTCCCTCTTCCCTCTCCCTCCTTCTCTCCATCCCTCTGTCTGTCTATCTCTATCTCCATCCCTCCCTCTTCCCTCTCCCTCCTTCTCTCCATCCCTCTGTCTGTCTATCTCTATCTCCATCCCTCCCTCTTCCCTCTCCCTCCTTCTCTCCATCCCTCTGTCTGCCTATCTCTATATCCATCCCTCCCTCTTCCCTCTCCCTACTACTCTCTCCATCCCTCTGTCTGTCTATCTCTATCTCCATCCCTCCCTCTTCCCTCTCCCTACTACTCTCTCCATCCCTCTGTCTGTCTATCTCTATCTCCATCCCTCCCTCTTCCCTCTCCCTACTACTCTCTCCATCCCTCTGTCTGTATCTCTATCTCCATCCCTCCCTCTTCCCTCTCCCTACTACTCTCTCCATCCCTCTGTCTGTCTATCTCTATCTCCATCCCTCCCTCTTCCCTCTCCCTACTACTCTCTCCATCCCTCTCTGTCTATCTCTATCTCCATCCCTCCCTCTTCCCTCTCCCTACTACTCTCTCCATCCCTCTCTGTCTATCTCTATCTCCATCCCTCCCTCTTCCCTCTCCCTACTACTCTCTCCATCCCTCTGTCTGTCTATCTCCATCCCTCCCTCTTCCCTCTCCCTACTACTCTCTCCATCCCTCTGTCTGTCTATCTCTATCTCCATCCCTCCCTCTCCCTACTACTCTCTCCATCCCTCTGTCTGTCTATCTCCATCCCTCCCTCTTCCCTCTCCCTACTACTCTCTCCATCCCTCTGTCTGTCTATCTCTATCTCCATCCCTCCCTCTTCCCTCTCCCTACTACTCTCTCCATCCCTCTGTCTGTCTATCTCTCTCCATCCCTCCCTCTTCCCTCTCCCTACTACTCTCTCCATCCCTCTGTCTGTCTATCTCTATCTCCATCCCTCCCTCTTCCCTCTCCCTACTACTCTCTCCATCCCTCTGTCTGTCTATCTCTATCTCCATCCCTCCCTCTTCCCTCTCCCTACTACTCTCTCCATCCCTCTGTCTGTCATCTCTATCTCCATCCCTCCCTCTTCCCTCTCCCTACTACTCTCTCCATCCCTCTGTCTGTCTATCTCTATCTCCATCCCTCCCTCTTCCCTCTCCCTACTACTCTCTCCATCCCTCTCTGTCTATCTCTATCTCCATCCCTCCCTCTTCCCTCTCCCTACTACTCTCTCCATCCCTCTCTGTCTATCTCTATCTCCATCCCTCCCTCTTCCCTCTCCCTACTACTCTCTCCATCCCTCTGTCTGTCTATCTCCATCCCTCCCTCTTCCCTCTCCCTACTACTCTCTCCATCCCTCTGTCTGTCTATCTCCATCTCCATCCCTCCCTCTTCCCTCTCCCTACTACTCTCTCCATCCCTCTGTCTGTCTATCTCTCTCCATCCCTCCCTCTTCCCTCTCCCTACTACTCTCTCCATCCCTCTGTCTGTCTATCTCTATCTCCATCCCTCCCTCTTCCCTCTCCCTACTACTCTCTCCATCCCTCTGTCTGTCTATCTCTATCTCCATCCCTCCCTCTTCCCTCTCCCTACTACTCTCTCCATCCCTCTGTCTGTCTATCTCTATCTCCATCCCTCCCTCTTCCCTCTCCCTACTACTCTCTCCATCCCTCTGTCTGTCTATCTCTATCTCCATCCCTCTCTCTTCCCTCTCCCTACTACTCTCTCCATCCCTCTGTCTGTCTATCTCCATCCCTCCCTCTTCCCTCTCCCTACTACTCTCTCCATCCCTCTGTCTGTCTATCTCTATCTCCATCCCTCCCTCTTCCCTCTCCCTACTACTCTCTCCATCCCTCTGTCTGTCTATCTCTATCTCCATCCCTCCCTCTTCCCTCTCCCTCCTCTCTCTCCATCCCTCTGTCTGTCTATCTCTATCTCCATCCCTCCCTCTTCCCTCTCCCTCCTACTCTCTCCATCCCTCTGTCTGCCTATCTCTATCTCCATCCCTCCCTCTTCCCTCTCCCTACTACTCTCTCCATCCCTCTGTCTGTCTATCTCTATCTCCATCCCTCCCTCTTCCCTCTCCCTACTACTCTCTCCATCCCTCTCTGTCTATCTCTATCTCCATCCCTCCCTCTTCCCTCTCCCTACTACTCTCTCCATCCCTCTGTCTGTATCTCTATCTCCATCCCTCCTCTTCCCTCTCCCTACTACTCTCTCCATCCCTCTGTCTGTCTATCTCTATCTCCATCCCTCCTCTTCCCTCTCTCTCCCTCTCTCCATCCCTCTCTGTCTATCTCTATCTCCCATCCCTCCCTCTTCCCTCTCCCTACTACTCTCTCCATCCCTCTCTGTCTGTATCTCTATCTCCATCCCCTCCCTCTTCCCTCTCTCTCCTCTCTCCATCCCTCTGTCTGTCTATCTCTATCTCCCATCCCTCCCTCTCCTACTCTCTCTCCATCCTCATCTCCATCCCTCCCCTCTTCCCTCTCCCTACCTACTCTCTCCATCCCTCTCTGTCCTCTCCATCTCCATCCCTCCCCTCTTCCCTCTCCCTACTACTCTCTCTCCATCCCTCTGTCTGTCTATCTCTCTCCATCCCTCCCTCTTCCCTCTCCCTACTACTCTCTCCATCCCTCTGTCTGTCTATCTCTATCTGTCTCCTCTTCCCTCTCCCTACTACTCTCTCCATCCCTCTGTCTGTCTATCTCTATCTCCATCCCTCCCTCTTCCCTCTCCCTACTACTCTCTCCATCCCTCTGTCTGTCTATCTCTATCTCCATCCCTCCCTCTCCCTCTCCCTACTACTCTCTCCATCCCACTCTTGTCTGTCTATCTCTATCTCCATCCCTCCTCTTCCTCTCCCTACTACTCTCTCCATCCCTCTCTGTCTATCTCTATCTCCATCCCTCCCTCTTCCCTCTCCCTACCTCTCTCCATCCCTCTGTCTGTATCTCTATCTCCATCCCTCCCTCTTCCCTCTCCCTACCCTCTCTCCATCCTCTTCTCTGTCTATCTCTATATCTCCATCCTCCCTCTTCCTTCTCCTACTACTCTCTCCATCCTCTCTGTCTATCTCTATCTCCATCCCTCCTCTTCCCTCTCCCTACTACTCTCTCCATCCCTCTCTGTCTATCTCTATCTCATCCCTCCTCTTCCCACTCTCCCTACTACTCTCTCCATCCTCAATGTCTATCTCTATCTCCATCCCTCCCTCTTCCCTCTCCCTACTACTCTCTCCATCCCTCTGTCTGTCTATCTCTATCTGTCCTCCTCTTCCCTCTCCCTCCTCTCTCTCCATCCCTCTGTCTGTCTATCTCTATCTCCATCCCTCCCTCTTCCCTCTCCCTACTACTCTCTCATCTCTGTCTGTCTATCTCTATCTCCATCCCTCCCTCTTCCCTCTCCCTGCCTCTCTCTATCCCCTCTGTGCTGTCTATCTCTATCTCCATCCTCTCTTCCTCTCCCTACTACTCTCTCCATCCCTCTGTCTCTGTCTATCTCTATCTCCATCCCTCCTCTTCCCTCCCCTACTACTCTCTCATCCCTCTCTGTCTATCTCTATCTCCATCCCTCCTCTTCCCTCTCCCTACTACTCTCTCCATCCACTCTGTCTGTATCTCTATCTCCATCCCTCCCTCTTCCCTCTCTACTCTCCATCCCTCTGTCATCTATCTCTATCTCCATCCCTCCCTCTTCCCTCTCCCTACTACTCTCTCCATCCCTCTCTGTCTATCTCTATCTCCATCCCTCCCTCTTCCCTCTCCCTACTACTCTCTCCATCCCTCTCTGTCTATCTCTATCTCCATCCCTCCCTCTTCCCTCTCCCTACTACTCTCTCCATCCCTCTGTCTGTCTATCTCCATCCCTCCCTCTTCCCTCTCCCTACTACTCTCTCCATCCCTCTGTCTGTCTATCTCTATCTCCATCCCTCTTCCCTCTCCCTACTACTCTCTCCATCCCTCTGTCTGTCTATCTCCATCCCTCCCTCTTCCTCTCCCTACTACTCTCTCCATCCCTCTGTCTGTCTATCTCATCTCCATCCCTCCCTCTTCCCTCTCCCTACTACTCTCTCCATCCCTCTGTCTGTCTATCTCATCTCCATCCCTCCCTCTTCCCTCTCCCTACTACTCTCTCCATCCCTCTGTCTGTCTATCTCTATCTCCATCCCTCCCTCTTCCCTCTCCCTACTACTCTCTCCATCCCTCTGTCTGTCTATCTCTATCTCCATCCCTCCCTCTTCCCTCTCCCTACTACTCTCTCCATCCCTCTGTCTGTCTATCTCTATCTCCATCCCTCCCTCTTCCCTCTCCCTACTACTCTCTCCATCCCTCTGTCTGTCTATCTCTATCTCCATCCCTCCCTCTTCCCTCTCCCTACTACTCTCTCCATCCCTCTGTCTGTCTATCTCTATCTCCATCCCTCCCTCTTCCCATCTACCTCCTTCTCTCCATCCCTCTGTCTGTCTATCTCTATCTCCATCCCTCCCTCTTCCCTCTCCCTCCTTCTCTCCCATCCCTCTGTCTGTCTATCTCTATCTCCATCCCTCCCTCTTCCCTCTCCCTCACTACTCTCTCCATCCCTCTGTCTGTCTATCTCTATCTCCATCCCTCCCTCTTCCCTCTCCCTACTACTCTCTCCATCCCTCTCTGTCTATCTCTATCTCCATCCCTCCC
>NW_027033517.1:0-6353 GCF_034236695.1 Oncorhynchus nerka | reverse complement strand
GATATTGGGTATTATGACACTGATATTGTATTATGACACTGGATATTGTATTATGACACTGATATTGTATTATGACACTGATATTGTATTATGACACTGATATTGTATTATTGACACTGATATTGTATTATTACACTGATATTGTATTATTACACTGATATTGTATTATGACACTGATATTGTATTATTGACACTGATATTGTATTATTGACACTGATATTGTATTATTACACTGATATTGTATTATGACACTGATATTGTATTATGACACTGATATTGTATTATTACACTGATATTGTATTATGACACTGATATTGTATTATTACACTGATATTGTATTATTACACTGATATTGTATTATGACACTGATATTGTATTATGACACTGATATTGTATTATGACACTGATATTGTATTATTACACTGATATTGTATTATTACACTGATATTGTATTATGACACTGATATTGTATTATTACACTGATATTGTATTATGACACTGATATTGTATTATTGACACTGATATTGTATTATTACACTGATATTGTATTATAACACTGATATTGTATTATTGACACTGATATTGTATTATGACACTGATATTGTATTATGACACTGATATTGTATTATGACACTGATATTGTATTATGACACTGATATTGTATTATGACACTGATATTGTATTATGACACTGATATTGTATTATGACACTGATATTGTATTATTACACTGATATTGTATTATGACACTGATATTGTATTATGACACTGATATTGTATTATGACACTGATATTGTATTATGACACTGATATTGTATTATGACACTGATATTGTATTATTACACTGATATTGTATTATGACACTGATATTGTATTATTACACTGATATTGTATTATTACACTGATATTGTATTATGACACTGATATTGTATTATTACACTGATATTGTATTATGACACTGATATTGTATTATGACACTGATATTGTATTATTACACTGATATTGTATTATGACACTGATATTGTATTATTGACACTGATATTGTATTATGACACTGATATTGTATTATGACACTGATATTGTATTATTACACTGATATTGTATTATGACACTGATATTGTATTATGACACTGATATTGTATTATTGACACTGATATTGTATTATTGACACTGATATTGTATTATGACACTGATATTGTATTATGACACTGATATTGTATTATGACACTGATATTGTATTATGACACTGATATTGTATTATGACACTGATATTGTATTATGACACTGATATTGTATTATGACACTGATATTGTATTATGACACTGATATTGTATTATTACACTGATATTGTATTATAACACTGATATTGTATTATGACACTGATATTGTATTATGACACTGATATTGTATTATGACACTGATATTGTATTATGACACTGATATTGTATTATGACACTGATATTGTATTATGACACTGATATTGTATTATTACACTGATATTGTATTATAACACTGATATTGTATTATTACACTGATATTGTATTATTACACTGATATTGTATTATGACACTGATATTGTATTATGACACTGATATTGTATTATGACACTGATATTGTATTATGACACTGATATTGTATTTTGACACTGATATTGTATTATGACACTGATATTGTATTATGACACTGATATTGTATTTTGACACTGATATTGTATTATTACACTGATATTGTATTATGACACTGATATTGTATTATGACACTGATATTGTATTATTACACTGATATTGTATTATGACACTGATATTGTATTATTACACTGATATTGTATTATGACACTGATATTGTATTATTACACTGATATTGTATTATGACACTGATATTGTATTATTACACTGATATTGTATTATGACACTGATATTGTATTATTACACTGATATTGTATTATGACACTGATATTGTATTATGACACTGATATTGTATTATTACACTGATATTGTATTATGACACTGATATTGTATTATTACACTGATATTGTATTATGACACTGATATTGTATTATTACACTGATATTGTATTATGACACTGATATTGTATTATAACACTGATATTGTATTATGACACTGATATTGTATTATGACACTGATATTGTATTATTACACTGATATTGTATTATGACACTGATATTGTATTATGACACTGATATTGTATTATGACACTGATATTGTATTATTACACTGATATTGTATTATGACACTGATATTGTATTATAACACTGATATTGTATTATGACACTGATATTGTATTATTACACTGATATTGTATTATAACACTGATATTGTATTATGACACTGATATTGTATTATGACACTGATATTGTATTATAACACTGATATTGTATTATGACACTGATATTGTATTATGACACTGATATTGTATTTTGACACTGATATGTATTATTACACTGATATTGTATTATGACACTGATATTGTATTATTACACTGATATTGTATTATAACACTGATATTGTATTATGACACTGATATTGTATTATGACACTGATATTGTATTATTACACTGATATTGTATTATGACACTGATATTGTATTATTACACTGATATTGTATTATGACACTGATATTGTATTATGACACTGATATTGTATTATTACACTGATATTGTATTATGACACTGATATTGTATTATTACACTGATATTGTATTATGACACTGATATTGTATTATTACACTGATATTGTATTATGACACTGATATTGTATTATTGACACTGATATTGTATTATGACACTGATATTGTATTATGACACTGATATTGTATTATTACACTGATATTGTATTATGACACTGATATTGTATTATTACACTGATATTGTATTATGACACTGATATTGTATTATGACACTGATATTGTATTATTACACTGATATTGTATTATGACACTGATATTGTATTATTACACTGATATTGTATTATGACACTGATATTGTATTATTACACTGATATTGTATTATGACACTGATATTGTATTATTACACTGATATTGTATTATGACACTGATATTGTATTATGACACTGATATTGTATTATGACACTGATATTGTATTATTACACTGATATTGTATTATAACACTGATATTGTATTATGACACTGATATTGTATTATGACACTGATATTGTATTATGACACTGATATTGTATTATGACACTGATATTGTATTATTGACACTGATATTGTATTATTACACTGATATTGTATTATGACACTGATATTGTATTATTACACTGATATTGTATTATAACACTGATATTGTATTATGACACTGATATTGTATTATGACACTGATATTGTATTATTACACTGATATTGTATTATGACACTGATATTGTATTATGACACTGATATTGTATTATTACACTGAAATTGTATTATTACACTGATATTGTATTATTACACTGATATTGTATTATGACACTGATATTGTATTATTACACTGATATTGTATTATGACACTGATATTGTATTTTGACACTGATATTGTATTATGACACTGATATTGTATTATGACACTGATATTGTATTATTACACTGATATTGTATTATGACACTGATATTGTATTATGACACTGATATTGTATTATTACACTGATATTGTATTATGACACTGATATTGTATTATGACACTGATATTGTATTATGACACTGATATTGTATTATTACACTGATATTGTATTATGACACTGATATTGTATTATTACACTGATATTGTATTATGACACTGATATTGTATTATTACACTGATATTGTATTATAACACTGATATTGTATTATGACACTGATATTGTATTATTACACTGATATTGTATTATTACACTGATATTGTATTATTACACTGATATTGTATTATGACACTGATATTGTATTATTGACACTGATATTGTATTATGACACTGATATTGTATTATTACACTGATATTGTATTATGACACTGATATTGTATTATTGACACTGATATTGTATTATTACACTGATATTGTATTATGACACTGATATTGTATTATTACACTGATATTGTATTATGACACTGATATTGTATTATTACACTGATATTGTATTATGACACTGATATTGTATTATGACACTGATATTGTATTATTACACTGATATTGTATTATGACACTGATATTGTATTATGACACTGATATTGTATTATTACACTGATATTGTATTATAACACTGATATTGTATTATGACACTGATATTGTATTATGACACTGATATTGTATTATGACACTGATATTGTATTATGACACTGATATTGTATTATTACACTGATATTGTATTATGACACTGATATTGTATTATAACACTGATATTGTATTATGACACTGATATTGTATTATGACACTGATATTGTATTATGACACTGATATTGTATTATGACACTGATATTGTATTATGACACTGATATTGTATTATGACACTGATATTGTATTATGACACTGATATTGTATTATTACACTGATATTGTATTATGACACTGATATTGTATTATTACACTGATATTGTATTATAACACTGATATTGTATTATGACACTGATATTGTATTATTACACTGATATTGTATTATGACACTGATATTGTATTATGACACTGATATTGTATTATTACACTGATATTGTATTATGACACTGATATTGTATTATTACACTGATATTGTATTATGACACTGATATTGTATTATGACACTGATATTGTATTATTACACTGAAATTGTATTATTACACTGATATTGTATTATTACACTGATATTGTATTATGACACTGATATTGTATTATTACACTGATATTGTATTATGACACTGATATTGTATTTTGACACTGATATTGTATTATGACACTGATATTGTATTATGACACTGATATTGTATTATGACACTGATATTGTATTATGACACTGATATTGTATTATGACACTGATATTGTATTATTACACTGATATTGTATTATGACACTGATATTGTATTATGACACTGATATTGTATTATGACACTGATATTGTATTATGACACTGATATTGTATTATGACACTGATATTGTATTATGACACTGATATTGTATTATTACACTGATATTGTATTATAACACTGATATTGTATTATTACACTGATATTGTATTATGACACTGATATTGTATTATGACACTGATATTGTATTATGACACTGATATTGTATTATGACACTGATATTGTATTTTGACACTGATATTGTATTATGACACTGATATTGTATTATGACACTGATATTGTATTTTGACACTGATATTGTATTATTACACTGATATTGTATTATGACACTGATATTGTATTATTACACTGATATTGTATTATGACACTGATATTGTATTATTGACACTGATATTGTATTATGACACTGATATTGTATTATGACACTGATATTGTATTATTACACTGATATTGTATTATGACACTGATATTGTATTATTACACTGATATTGTATTATGACACTGATATTGTATTATTACACTGATATTGTATTATGACACTGATATTGTATTATTACACTGATATTGTATTATGACACTGATATTGTATTATGACACTGATATTGTATTATGACACTGATATTGTATTATGACACTGATATTGTATTATTACACTGATATTGTATTATTGACACTGATATTGTATTATGACACTGATATTGTATTATGACACTGATATTGTATTATGACACTGATATTGTATTATGACACTGATATTGTATTATGACACTGATATTGTATTATTACACTGATATTGTATTATGACACTGATATTGTATTATGGCCCCTGATATTGTATTATTACACTGATATTATATTATGACACTGATATTGTATTATGACACTGATATTGTATTATGACACTGATATTGTATTATTACACTGATATTGTATTATGACACTGACATTGTATTATTACACTGATATTGTATTATGACACTGATATTGTATTATTACACTGATATTGTATTATGACACTGATATTGTATAATGACACTGATATTGTATTATTACACTGAAATTGTATTATTACACTGATATTGTATTATTACACTGAATTGTATTTTGACACTGATATTGTATTATTACACTGATATTGTATTATGACACTGATATTGTATTTTGACACTGATATTATATTATGACACTGATATTGTATTATGACACTGATATTGTATTATTACACTGATATTGTATTATGACACTGATATTGTATTATGACACTGATATTGTATTATTACACTGATATTGTATTATGACACTGATATTGTAT
>NW_027033516.1:0-6352 GCF_034236695.1 Oncorhynchus nerka | reverse complement strand
GGGAGTCACCTTCGGTGATATTCGTGACAGTACCCCCCCTGACGCGCAGCTCCCGCAGCGCGCCGACGCTGGCCTCGGGATCGACCCAGGGCCGAGGCGCTGGGCGATCCGGACGGAGGCGATGGAACTCACTCAACATAGATGGATCTAGAATATCCCTCACCGGAACCCAGCACCTCTCCTCCGGACCGTACCCCTCCCAGTCAACGAGGTACTGCAAGCCCCTCACCCGGCGTCTCGAGTCCAGAATAGCTCGTATCTTGTACGCCGGGGACCCCTCGATGTCCAGAGGGGTGGAGGAACCTCCGGAACCTCACCTTCCTGCATGGGACCAGCTACCACCGGCCTGAGAAGAGACACATGAAACGAGGGGTTAATACGATGTCTGAAGAGTAATAATCAGATACACTCGACCTCATTTATTCTCCTCAGGACTTCGATAGCTCTGTCCACTCTGGACTTACAGCTTCCCGGCCAGGAGCAGCGGAGGCAGGTTTCGGGTGAGCCAGACCCTGTCCCCAGAGTGCAAACACGGGGGAGGCCTCACTGCGTTCAGCCAGTTGGCGCTCTTCTTCTGCCTTATACTCGCTTGGCGTAATGACTCTTGGACAGCCCTCCCAGTCTTTAGGTAGAGCGCTGGGTGCACCCTCCTCCACCGCAGGAGCCTCAGTCTGGCTCTGATGCCCACGTTGCCAGGACTGGCTGGTACCCAGCACGCACTCAAATGGTGACATGTTGGTAGAGGAGTGGCTGAGTGGAGTTCTGGGCTATTTTCTGCCCAGGGGAATATATTTCCCGCCCACTCCCCTGGCTGGTCCTGGCAATAGAAACCTACCACCTCTGGTTCACTCTCTCCACCTGCCCATTACTCTCCGGGTGATACCCTGAGGTCAGGCTGACCGAGACACCCAGACGTTCCATAAATGCCCTCCAAACACGGGAGATAAACTGGGGGCCCCGATCAGAAACTATATCCTCGGCACTCAGTAGTGCCGGAAAGACATGAGTGAAAAGAGCTTCCGCAGTCTGTGGGGCCGTAGGGAGACCGGGCAATGGGATAAGGGCAGGACTTGGAGAATCGATCCACAAATCACCAGGATCGTTGTGTCACCCTGAGAGGAAGGTCAGTGAAAATCCACCGATAGATGGGTCCACGGCCGTTGTGGAACGGGAAGAGGTTGTAATTTACCTCTTGGCAGGTGTCTAGGAGCCTTACTCTGGGCGCACACCGAACAGGAGGAAACATAGAATCGCACATCCCTCCTCAAAGTGGGCCACCAGTACTTTACTCTCAAGACCTCGCACTGTCCTCCTAAAATACCTGGGTGACCCGACGAGGTAGACAATGAGCCATCGAATCAATTGATCACGAACAGCCAGTGGCACGTACCTACGACCCTCCGGACACTGTGGAGGCGCAGGTTCTCCCTTAGCGCTCGCTCGATGTCCGCGTCCACATCCCATACTACTGGTGCCACCATCTTAGCTGCTGAATGATGGGGTAGGATCGTGGGACCTGTCCTCAGTGTCATAGAGTCTTGACAGCTACGGCCTTAGTGTTGAGGGAACCCTGGTCTATACGAGATAGTGAAACGAAATCTGGTGAAAAACATTGCCCACCTTGCCTGACGAGGATTCAGTCTCCTAGCTGATCGGATATACTCCAGGGTTACGGTGGTCAGTCCAGATAAGGAAAGGTGCTTAGCCTCAAGCCAGTGCTTCCACACCTTCAGGGCCTTAACCATAGCCAACAACTCCCTATCCCTCACATCATAATTCCGCTCCGCTGGCCCGAGTTTCTTCGGAAAAAGGCACAGGGGCGGAGCTTCAGGCGCACCCGAACGCTGTGAGAGCACCGCTCCAACCCCAGCCTCGGATGCATCCACCTCTACTATAAACGCCAAAGAAGAGGTCCGGATGCGCCAACACGCGCCTCAGTAAACATCGCCTTCAACTTATGAAAGCCCGTTCGCCTCTGCTGACCACTGTAAACGCACCGGCCCCCCTTCAGCAGTGAGGTAATAGGGGCAGCTACCTGACCAAAACCCGGATAAACCTCAGGTAGTAATTGGCAAACCCAAGAACCGCTGCACTCCTTTACCGTGGTCGGAGTCGGCCAATTACGCACGTCCTTTCGTGTCACCCTCTATTACCAACCCAGAGCTGGAAATGCTGATAACCCAGGAAGGAAACTGATTGTTTGAAAACTCACATTTCTCCGCTCACATACAGGTCATGCTCAGCAGTCGTCTAGAACCTTGCACACTGAGATACATGCGCAGTGCGTGTAGCGGAGTAGATCAAAATATCGTCAATATACACCACTCACCCTGTCCGTGCAGGTCTCTGAGAATCATCCACGAAGGATTGAAATATAGCTGGAGCATTCTTTAAACCGTATGGCATGACGAGGTACTCATAATGGCCCAGAAGTAGTGCTAAATGTAATTTCACTCATCTCCATCCCGAACACGCACCAGATTATAACACTCCTGAGATCCAGTTTAGTGAAGAACTGCGCTCCAAGAATTTTTATTTTTTTTAATTTTATTTTATTTCACCTTTATTTAACCAGGTAGGCTAGTTTTTAGAACAAGTTCTCATTTGCAACTGCGACCTGGCAACAAGATAAAGCATAGCAGTGAAAACAGACAACACAGAGTTACACATGGAGTAAACAATTAACAAGTCAATAACACAGTAAAAAAATGGGCAGTCTATATACAATGTGCAAAGGCATGAGAGGTAGGCGTATAATACAATTTTGCAGATTAACACTGGAGTGATAAATGATCAGATGGTCATGTACAGGTAGAGATATTGGTGTGCAAAAGAGCAGAAAAGTAAATAAATAAAAACAGTATAAAAAAACAGTATGGGAATGAGGTAGGTGAAAATGGGTGGGCTATTTACCAATAGACTAAGTACAGCTGCAGCGATCGGTTAGCTGCCCGGATAGCTGATGTTTTTGAAGTTGGTGAGGAGATAAAAGTCTCAACTTCAGCGATTTTCTGATTCGTTCCAGTCACAGGCAGCAGAGTACTGGAAACGAAAGGCTGCCAAATGAGGTGTTGGCTTTAGGGATGATCAGTGAGATACACCTGCTGGAGCGTGTGCGGATGGGTGTTGCCATCGTGACCAGTGAACTGAGATAAGGCGGAGCTTTACTGGCATGGACTTGTAGATGACCTGAGCCAGTGGGTCTGGCGACGTGAATATGTAGCGAGGGCCAGCCGACTAGAGCATACAAGTCGCAGTGGTGGGTGGTATAAAGTGCTTTGGTGACAAAACGGATGGCACTGTGATAGACTGCATCCAGTTTGCAGAGTAGAGTGTTGGAAGCCATTTTTGTAGATGACATCGCCGGGTCGAGGATCGGTAGGATAGCAGTTTTACTAGGAGTAAGCTTGGCGGCGTGAGTGGGAGGCTTTGTTACGGAATAGAAAGCCGACTCTGATTTGATTTTCGATTGAGATGTTTGATGTGAGTCTGGAAGGGAGTTTGCAGTCTCGCCAGACACCTAGTGCTGCAGATGTCCACATTCAAGGTCGGAACCATCCAGGGTGGTGATGCTAGTCGGGCATGCGGGTGCAGGCAGCGATCGGTTGAAAAGCATGCATTTGGTTTTACTCGCATTTAAGAGCAGTTGGAGGCCACGGAAGGAGTGCTGTATGGCATTGAAGCTCGTTTGGAGGTTAGATAGCACAGTGTCCAATGACGGGGCCGAAGCATAGAATGGTGTCGTCTCGTAGAGGTGGATCAGGAATCGCCCGCAGCAAGAGCAACATCATTGATATATACAGAGAAAAGAGTCGGCCCGAGAATTGAACCCTGTGGCACCCCCATAGAGACTGCCAGAGGACCGGACAGCATGCCCTCCGATTTGACACACTGAACTCTGTCTGCAAAGTAATTGGTGAACCAGGCAAGGCAGTCATCCGAAAAACCGAGGCTATTGAGTCTGCCGATAAGAATATGGTGATTGACAGAGTCGAAAGCCTTGGCGAGGTCGATGAAGATGGCTGCACAGTACTGTTTTTTATTGATGGCGGTTATGATATCGTTTAGTACCTTGAGTGTGGCTGAGGTGCATTGAGTGTGGCTGAGGTGCACCCGTGACCGGCTCGGAAACCAGATTGCACAGCGGAGAAGGTACGGTGGGATTCGAGATGGTCAGTGACCTGTTTGTTGACTTGGCTTTCGAAGACCTTAGATAGGCAGGGCAGGATGGATATAGGTCTATAGCAGTTTGGGTCCAGGGTGTCTCCCCCTTTGAAGAGGGGGATGACTGCGGCAGCTTTCCAATCCTTGGGGATCTCAGACGATATGAAAGAGAGGTTGAACAGGCTGGTAATAGGGGTTGCGACAATGGTGGCAGATAGTTTCAGAAATAGAGGGTCCAGATTGTCAAGCCCAGCTGATTTGTACGGGTCCAGGTTTTGCAGCTCTTTCAGAACATCTGCTATCTGGATTTGGGTAAAGGAGAACCTGGAGAGGCTTGGGCGAGGAGCTGCGGGGGGCGGAGCTGTTGGCCGAGGTTGGCGTAGCCAGGCGGAAGGCATGGCCAGCCGTTGGAGAAGTGCTTATTGAAGTTTTCGATAATCATGGATTTATCGGTGGAGACCGTGTTACCTAGCCTCAGTGCAGTGGGCAGCTGGGAGGAGGTGCTCTTGTTCTCCATGGACTTCACAGTGTCCCAGAACTTTTTGGAGTTGGAGCTACAGGATGCAAACTTCTGCCTGAAGAAGCTGGCCTGAAATGATTCCACTGCCGTAGCAATGAGAGGTAGTGGGTAACTAAAACCCACCCTGATGGAATTTAGACCTCTATAATCAATAAACGGACGTAAACCACCATCTTTTTTCTTCACAAAAAAGAAACTCGAAGAGACAGGTGACATGGAGGGCCGAATGTACCCCTGTCCCAGAGCCTCGGTGATATAAGTTTCCATAGCCACCGTCTCCTCCTGGGACAAAGGATAATATTATGACTCCTGGGTGCAGCGTTACCCTGGAGGTTTATCACGCAATCCCCTGCCTATGGGGTGGTAATTGGGTCGCCTTCTTTTTTTACTGAAAACGATAGCCAAATCGTTATACTCAGCTGGAATGCGCACGGTGGAAACCTGGTCTGGACTCTCCACCGTTGTCGCACCGATGGAAACCCCTACACACCTGCCTGAACACTCATCAGCTTTCCTCACCAGCCCTGACCCTAATGGTCGACTATCTAAAGAGTGCACGGCAAAAGGGGGGTCTACTTTTACTAACGGAATCCTCAACCTCTGAGCGAGTCCGTGATCTATAAAGTTTCCAGCTGCGCCTGAATCTACCAGTGCCTTATGCTGGAGAGAAGGAGAATAATTAAGGAAACAAATTAATAGGAACATGTGACCAACAGGAAACTCTGGGAGAGTGTGGTGCTTACTCACCTGGGGTGACCGATGAGTGTTCTGCCTGCCCTCTCGATTCCCAGATGAATTCCTCCAGCACCGACCAGACGTGTGCCCTCTCCGGCCACAACTGGTACAGGAGGAGCTTCCTCCTCCGATCTCCCTAGACGCGGTCCCTCCTAGCTCCATCGGGATAGGAGCAGGAGGGTCAGGAGGTAGAACTGACAGGACCCTTTCAGAACCACCGCGAGCAGCTAGCAGATGGTCCAACCGGATCGACAGGTCTATCAGTCCATCCAGGCTAAGTGTAGTATCCCGACAGGCCAGCTCCCTACGGATGTCCTCTCTCAGGCTACATCTGTAATGGTCTATCAGGGCCCTGTCGTTCCACCCTGCTCCAGCGGCCAAGGTCCGGAACTCCAGCGCGAAGTCCTGCGCGCTCCTCGTCGCCTGTCTGAGATGGAACAATCTCTCACTCCACGCTCGACCTTCTGGAGGGTGATCGAACACGGCCCTGAAACGGCGGGTGAACTCCGGGTAATTGTCCTTCGCTGAGTCGGGCCCGTTCCAGACCGCATTAGCCCACTCCAGGGCTCTACCCGAGTGGGCATGTGATGAGAACCCACCTCCCTCTCCTCTTCCCAGGAGCCGGCGAACGGTGGCCAGGTAGGGAGTCTAGTTGAAACAGGAATCCCTGGCACCCCGTCGCTGCTCCATCGTACTCCCCTCGGAGGCGTAATGCGCAGGCGCTGGAACGGATCAGATGGGGAGATGGTAGAGTTGCTGGTGGGAGGGTCGGTGGGGTAGTAGGGAGACCATTTCCTCTCCCAACGATCCATCCTCTCCATCATCTGATCTGATGGAGGAGATAGACGTGTGATGAAGGACTCTCTCACTCCATAGTAGGAAGAGAGGAGTGGTCGCTGCTCCTGCTGACTCCATATCGTGGTGTGGGCTTCT
>NW_027033515.1:0-6351 GCF_034236695.1 Oncorhynchus nerka | reverse complement strand
TAATAACAGGCAATAACAGGTAATAACAGGCAATAACAGGTAATAACAGGCAATAACAGGTAATACACAGGTAATAAACAGGCAATAACAGGTAATACACAGGTAATAAACAGGCAATAACAGGTAATAAACAGGCAATAACAGGTAATAAACAGGCAATAAACAGGTAATAAACAGGCAATAACAGGTAATAAACAGGCAATAACAGGTAATAACAGGTAATAACAGGTAATAAACAGGTAATAAACAGGCAATAACAGGTAATAAACAGGTAATAACAGGCAATAACAGGTAATACACAGGTAATAACAGGTAATAAACAGGCAATAACAGGTAATAAACAGGCAATAACAGGTAATAACAGGTAATAACAGGCAATAACAGGCAATAACAGGTAATAAACAGGCAATAACAGGTAATAAACAGGCAATAACAGGCAATAACAGGTAATAAACAGGCAATAACAGGTAATAAACAGGCAATAACAGGTAATAACAGGTAATAAACAGGTAATAACAGGTAATAAACAGGCAATAACAGGCAATAACAGGTAATAAACAGGCAACAACAGGTAATACACAGGTAATAACAGGTAATAAACAGGCAATAACAGGCAATAACAGGTAATAACAGGCAATAACAGGTAATAACAGGCAATAACAGGTTATAAACAGGCAATAACAGGTAATAACAGGTAATAACAGGCAATAACAGGCAATAACAGGCAATAACAGGTAATAACAGGCAATAACAGGTAATAACAGGCAATAACAGGTAATAAACAGGCAATAACAGGTAATAAACAGGCAATAACAGGCAATAACAAGTAATAAACAGGTAATAACAGGTAATAAACAGGCAATAAACAGGCAATAACAGGCAATAAACAGGCAATAACAGGTAAGACACAGGCAATAACAGGCAATAACAGGCAATAACAGGCAATAACAGGTAATAAACAGGCAATAACGGGTAATAAACAGGCAATAACGGGTAATAAACAGGCAATAACAGGTAATAAACAGGCAATAACAGGTAATAACAGGCAATAACAGGTAATAACAGGTAATAACAGGTAATAAACAGGCAATAACAGGTAATAAACAGGCAATAACAGGCAATAACAAGTAATAAACAGGTAATAACAGGTAATAAACAGGCAATAAACAGGCAATAACAGGCAATAAACAGGCAATAACAGGTAATAAACAGGCAATAACAGGCAATAAACAGGTAATAAACAGGCAATAACAGGTAATAAACAGGCAATAAACAGGCAATAACAGGCAATAAACAGGCAATAACAGGTAATAAACAGGCAATAACAGGCAATAACAGGTAATAAACAGGCAATAACAGGCAATAACAGGCAATAACAGGCAATAACAGGTAATAACAGGCAATAACAGGTAATAAACAGGCAATAACGGGTAATAAACAGGCAATAACGGGTAATAAACAGGCAATAACAGGTAATAAACAGGCAATAACAGGTAATAACAGGCAATAACAGGTAATAACAGGCAATAACAGGTAATAACAGGCAATAACAGGTAATAAACAGGCAATAACGGGTAATAAACAGGCAATAACAGGTAATAACAGGCAATAACAGGTAATAACAGGCAATAACAGGTAATAACAGGCAATAACAGGTAATAACAGGCAATAACAGGTAATACACAGGTAATAACAGGTAATAAACAGGCAATAACAGGTAATAAACAGGCAATAACGGGCAATAACAGGCAATAACAGGTAATAACAGGCAATAACAGGTAATAACAGGTAATAAACAGGCAATAACAAGCAATAACAGGCAATAACAGGCAATAACAGGTAAGACACAGGCAATAACAGGTAATAAACAGGCAATAACAGGCAATAACAGGCAATAACAGGTAATAAACAGGCAATAACAGGTAATAAACAGGTAATAAACAGGCAATAGCAGGTAATAAACAGGTAATAACAGGTAATAAACAGGCAATAAACAGGCAATAACAGGCAATAACAGTTAATAACAGGTAATAAACAGGCAATAACAGGCAATAACAGGCAATAACAGGCAATAACAGGTAATAAACAGGCAATAACAGGCAATAAACAGGCAATAACAGGCAATAACAGGTAATAACAGGTAATAAACAGGCAATAGCAGGTAATAAACAGGCAATACCAGGTAATAAACAGGCAATAACAGGTAATACACAGGTAATAACAGGTAATAAACAGGCAATACCAGGTAAAAACAGGTAATAACAGGTAATAAACAGGCAATAAACAGGCAATAACAGGCAATAACAGTTAATAACAGGCAATAACAGGCAATACCAGGTAAAAACAGGTAATAACAGGTAATAAACAGGCAATAACAGGCAATAACAGGCAATAACAAGTAATAAACAGGCAATAACAGGTAATAAACAGGCAATCACAGGTAATAACAGGTAATAACAGGCAATAACAGGTAATACACAGGCAATAACAGGTAATAAACAGGCAATAACAGGCAATAACAGGTAATAAACAGGCAATAACAGGTAATAAACAGGCAATAACAGGTAATAAACAGGCAATCACAGGTAATAAACAGGCAATAACAGGTAATACACAGGTAATAAACAGGCAATAACAGGTAATAAACAGGCAATAACAGGTAATAAACAGGCAATAACAGGCAATAACAGGTAATAAACAGGCAATAACAGGTAATAAACAGGCAATAACAGGTAATAACAGGTAATAAACAGGCAATAACAGGCAATAACAGGCAATAACAGGTAATAAACAGGCAATAACATGCAATAACAGGTAATAAACAGGCAACAACAGGTAATAACAGGTAATAAACAGGCAATAACAGGTAATAACAGGTAATAAACAGGCAATAACAGGTAATAAACAGGCAATAACAGGTAATAACAGGTAATAAACAGGCAATAACAGGCGATATCAGGTAAGACACATAATACACAGGTAATAACAGGTAATAACAGGTAATAACAGGCCATAAACAGGCAATAACAGGTAATAAACAGGCAATAACAGGTAATAAACAGGTAATAACAGGCAATAACAGGCAATACCAGGTAAAAACAGGTAATAACAGGTAATAAACAGGCAATAACAGGCAATAACAGGTAAGACACAGGTAAGACACAGGCAATAACAGGCAATAACAGGTAATAAACAGGCAATAACAGGTAATAAACAGGCAATAAACAGGCAATAACAGGTAATACACAGGTAATAACAGGTAATAAACAGGCAATAACAGGTAATAAACAGGCAATAACAGGTAATAAACAGGCAATACCAGGTAAAAACAGGCAATAACAGGTAATAAACAGGCAATAACAGGTAATAAACAGGCAATAGCAGGTAATAAACAGGCAATACCAGGTAAAAACAGGTAATAACAGGTAATAAACAGGTAATAAACAGGCAATAACAGGCAATAACAGTTAATAACAGGCAATAACAGGCAATAACAGGCAATACTAGGTAATAACAGGTAATAACAGGTAATAACAGGCAATAAACAGGCAATAACAGGCAATAACAGGCAATAACAGGTAAGAGAGCTTCTGGTCAGCGGGGTGGTGGCACCGGGATCCTCATCTCTCCCAAGTGGTCATTCTCTCTTTCTCCCCTTACCCATCTGTCTATCGCCTCCTTTGAATTCCATGCTGTCACAGTTACCAGCCCTTTCAAGCTTAACATCCTTATCATTTATCGCCCTCCAGGTTCCCTCGGAGAGTTCATCAATGAGCTTGATGCCTTGATAAGCTCCTTTCCTGAGGACGGCTCACCTCTCACAGTTCTGGGCGACTTTAACCTCCCCACGCCTACCTTTGACTCATTCCTCTCTGCCTCCTTCTTTCCACTCCTCTCTTTTGACCTCACCCTCTCACCTTCCCCCTACTCACAAGGCAGGAAATACGCTCGACCTCATCTTTACTAGATGCTGTTCTTCCACTAACCTCGTTGCAACTCCTCCAAGTCTCCGACCACTACCTTGTATCCTTTTCCCTCTCGCTCTCATCCAACACTTCCCACACTGCCCCTACTGATGGTATCGCGCCGTCCCAACCTTCGCTCTCTCTCCCCCGCTACTCTCTCCTCTTCCATCCTATCATCTCTTCCCTCTGCTCAAACCTTCTCCAACCTATCTCCTGATTCTGCCTCCTCAACCCTCCTTCCTCCCTTTCTGCATCCTTTTGACTCTCTATGTCCCCTATCCTCCAGGCCGGCTCGGTCCTCCCCTCCCGCTCCGTGGCTCGACGACTCATTGCGAGCTCACAGAACAGGGCTCCGGGCAGCCGAAGCGGAAATGGAGGAAAACTACCTCCCTGCGGACCTGACATCCTTTCACCCCTCCCTCTACATTTTCCTCTTCTCTCTCTGCTGCTAAAGCCACTTACCACTCTAAATTCCAAGCATCTGCCTCTAACCCTAGGAAGCTCTTTGCAACCTTCTCCTCCCTCCTGAATCCTCCTCCCCTCCCCCCCCCTCCTCTCTGCAGATGACTTCGTCAACCATTTTGAAAAAGAAGGTCGATGACATCCGATCCTCGTTTGCTAAGTCAAAACGACACCGCTGGTTCTGCTCACACTGCCCTACCCTGTGCTCTGACCTCTTTCTCCCCTCTCTCCAGATGAAATCTCGCGTCTTGTGACGGCCGGGCCGCCCTACAACCTGCCCGCTTGACCCTATCCCCTCCTCTCTTCTCCAGACCATTTCCGGAGACCTCCTCCCTTACCTCACCCGCTCATCAACTCATCCCTGACCGCTGGCTACGCCCCTTCCGTCTTCAAGAGAGCGAGAGTTGCACCCCTTCTGAAAAAAACCTACACTCGATCCTCCGATGTCAACAACTACAGACCAGTATCCCTTCTTTTCTTTTCTCTCCAAAACTCTTTGAACGTGCCGTCCTTGGCCCAGCTCTCCCGCTATCTCTCTCAGAATGACCTTCTTGATCCAAATCAGTCAGGTTTCAAGACTAGTCATTCAACTGAGACTGCTCTTCTCTGTATCACGGAGCGCTCCGCACTGCTAAAGCTAACTCTCTCTCCTCTGCTCTCATCCTTCTAGACCTATCGGCTGCCTTCGATACTGTGAACCATCAGATCCTCCTCTCCACCCTCTCCGAGTTGGGCATCTCCGGCGCGGCCCACGCTGGATTGCGTCCTACCTGACAGGTCGCTCCTACCAGGTGGCGTGGCGAGAACTGGTCTCCCACACCACGTGCTCACCACTGGTGTACCCCAGGGCTCTGTTCTAGGCCCTCTCTATTCTCGCTATACACCAAGTCACTTGGCTCTGTCATAACCTCACATGGTCTCTCCCTATCATTGCTATGCAGACGACACACAATTAATCTTCTCCTTTCCCCTTCTGATGACCAGGTGGCGAATCGCATCTCTGCATGTCTGGCAGACATATCCGTGTGGATGACGGATCACCACCTCAAGCTGAACCTCGGCAAGACGGAGCTGCTCTTCCTCCCGGGGAAGGACTGCCCGTTCCATGATCTCGCCATCACGGTTGACAACTCCATTGTGTCCTCCTCCCAGAGCGCTAAGAACCTTGGCGTGATCCTGGACAACACCCTGTCGTTCTCAACTAACATCAAGGCGGTGGCCCGTTCCTGTAGGTTCATGCTCTACAACATCCGCAGAGTACGACCCTGCCTCACACAGGAAGCGGCGCAGGTCCTAATCCAGGCACTTGTCATCTCCCGTCTGGATTACTGCAACTCGCTGTTGGCTGGGCTCCCTGCCTGTGCCATTAAACCCCTACAACTCATCCAGAACGCCGCAGCCCGTCTGGTGTTCAACCTTCCCAAGTTCTCTCACGTCACCCCGCTCCTCCGCTCCCTCCACTGGCTTCCAGTTGAAGCTCGCATCCGCTACAAGACCATGGTGCTTGCCTACGGAGCTGTGAGGGGAACGGCACCTCAGTACCTCCAGGCTCTGATCAGGCCCTACACCCAAACAAGGGCACTGCGTTCATCCACCTCTGGCCTGCTCGCCTCCCTACCACTGAGGAAGTACAGTTCCCGCTCAGCCCAGTCAAAACTGTTCGCTGCTCTGGCCCCCAATGGTGGAACAAACTCCCTCACGACGCCAGGACAGCGGAGTCAATCACCACCTTCCGGAGACACCTGAAACCCCACCTCTTTAAGGAATACCTAGGATAGGATAAAGTAATCCCTCTCACCCCCCTCCCCTGAAAAGATTTAGATGCACTACTGTTCCACTGGAGGTCATAAGGTGAATGCACCAATTTGTAAGTCGCTCTGGATAAGAGCGTCTGCTAAATGACTTAAATGTAATGATGTAAATG
>NW_027033514.1:0-6349 GCF_034236695.1 Oncorhynchus nerka | reverse complement strand
TATACACAGTAGGAGGGCTATATACAGTAGAGAGGGCTATATACAGTAGAGAGGCTATATACAGTAGAGGGAGCTATATACAGTAGAAGAAGGCTATATACAGTGAGAGAGGCTATATGACAGTAGAGAGAGCTGCTACAGTAGAGGAGGCTATATACAGTGAAGGAAGGCTATATACAGTAGAGGGGCTTATATACAGTAGAGGGCTATATGCAGATAGAGGGGCTATATACAGTAGAGAGGCTATATACAGTAGAGAGGCTATATACAGTGAGAATTATACAGTAGAGGGCTATATGCAGTAGAGGGAGCTATATGCAGTAGAGAGGCTATATATACAGTAAGAGGGAGCTATATACAGTAGAGGGGGCTATATACAGTGAGAGAGAGCTATATACAGTAGAGGAGCTATATACAGTAGAGAGGCTATACTTCAGTAAGGAGGCTATATACCCAGTAGAGAGGCTATATACAGTAGACAGGCTATATACAGTAGAGAGGCTATATACATATACAGTATATACGAGTGGCTATATACAGTAGACAGGCTATATACATTAGGTGGGCTATATACAGTAGTGAGATAGTAGAGAGGCTATATACAGTAGTGAAGATATACAGTAGTGAGGCTATATACAGTAGAAGGCTATATGATAGTGAGCTATAACACAGTGAGTGAGGCTATATACAGTAGAGAGGCTATATACAGTAGAGGCTATATATACAGTAGAGACTATATACAGTGTGAGGCTATATACAGTAGTGAGGCTATATACAGTAGAAGGCTATATACAGTGGTGAAGCTATATACAGTAGTGAGGCTATATACAGTAGAGGCTATATACAGTAGAAGGCCTATATACAGTAGTGAGGCTATATATACAGTAGTGAAGGCTATAAACAGTAGTAGACTATATTTCAGTAGTGAGGCTATATACAGTAGAGAGGCTATATACAGTAGTAAGAGTTATATATACAGTAGAGAGGCTATATACAGTAGAGGCTGTATACAGTAGAGAGGGCTATATACAGTAGAGGCTATACAGTAGAGACTATATACAGTAGTGAGGGCTATATACAGTAGAGGGCTATATACAGTAGTGAGGCTATATACAGTAGAGGTTATATACAGTAGTGAGGGTATATACAGTAGAGAGGCTATATACAGTAGAGACTATATACAGTAGAGAGGCTATATACAGTATGAGGTTATATACAGTAGAAGGCTATATACAGTAGTGAGGCTATATACAGTAGAGAGGCTATATACAGTGTGAGCTATATACAGTAGAGAGGCTATATACAATAGAAGAGCTATATACAATGTGAGCTATATACAGTAGTGGCTATATACAGTAGAAGAGGAAAGCTATATACAGTAGTGAGGCTATATGCAGCAGTGAGGCTATATACAGTAGTGAGGCTATATACTAGACTATATACGATAGTGAGGCTATTAGTGAGGCTATATACAGTAGAGAGAGCTATATACAGTAGAGACCTGCTACAGTAGAGCTATATACAGTAGTGGCTATAAACAGTAGACAGGCTATATACAGTAGTGAGGCTATATACAGTAGTGAGGCTATATACAGTAGTGAGGCTATATACAGTAGAGGCTATATACAGTAGAGGCTATATACAGTAGTGAGGAAGCTATATACAGTAGTGAGCTATATATACAGTAGTGAGGCTATATACAGTAGATAGGCTATATACAGTAGAGGCTATATACAGTAGTGAGGAGCTATATACAGTAGTGAGGCTATATACAGTAGAGAGGCTATATACAGTAGAGGCTATATACAGTAGAGAGAGCTATACAGTAGTGAGGCTATACAGTAGATAAGGCTATATACAGTAGAGAGGCTATATACAGTAGAGAGGCTATATACAGTAGAGAGGCTATATACAGTAGAGGGGCTATATACAGTAGAGAGGCTATATACAGTAGAGAGGCTATATACAGTAGAGAGGCTATATACAGTAGAGAGGCTATATACAGTAGAGAGGCTATATACAGTAGAGAGGCTATATACAGTAGAGAGGCTATATACAGTAGAGAGGCTATATACAGTAGAGAGGCTATATACAGTAGAGAGGCTATATACAGTAGAGAGGCTATATACAGTAGAGAGGCTATATACAGTAGAGAGGCTATATACAGTAGAGAGGCTATATACAGTAGAGAGGCTATATACAGTAGAGAGGCTATATACAGTAGAGAGGCTATATACAGTAGAGAGGCTATATACAGTAGAGAGGCTATATACAGTAGAGAGGCTATATACAGTAGAGAGGCTATATACAGTAGAAGGCTATATACAGTAGAGAGCTATATACAGTAGAGAGGCTATATACAGTAGAGAGGCTATATACAGTAGAGAGGCTATATACAGTAGAGAGGGCTATATACAGTAGAGAGTTATATACAGTAGAGAGGCTATATACAGTAGAGAGGCTATATACAGTAGAGAGGCTATATACAGTAGAGAGAGCTATATACAGTAGAGGCTATATACAGTAGAGAGGCTATATACAGTAGAGAGGCTATATACAGTAGAAGTTATATAGTGACTATATACAGTAGAGGGCTATATACAGTAGAGAGGCTATATACAGTAGAGAGGCTATATACAGTACACCAGTTAGTCAGGCTATATACAGTAGAGAGTATTATATACAGTAGAGGGCTATATACAGTAGAGAGGCTATATACAGTAGAGAGGCTATATACAGTAGAGAGGCTATATACAGTAGAGAGGCTATATACAGTAGAGAGGCTATATACAGACACTCAGTAGAGGCTATATAGCTAGTAGAGAGGTTATATACAGTAGAGAGGCTATATACAGTAGAGAGGCTATATACAGTAGAGAGGCTATATACGAGATACCAGTAGAGGCTATATACAGTAGAGGTATATACAGTAGAGCTATATACAGTAGAGAGGCTATATACAGTAGAGAGGCTATATACAGTAGAGAGGCTATATACAGTAGAGAGGCTATATACAGTAGAGAGGCTATATACAGTAGAGAGGCTATATACAGTAGAGAGGCTATATACAGTAGAGAGGCTATATACAGTAGAGGAGCTATATACAGTAGAGAGGCTATATACAGTAGAGAGGCTATATACAGTAGAGAGGCTATATACAGTAGAGAGGCTATATACAGTAGAGAGGCTATATACAGTAGAGAGGCTATATACAGTAGAGAGGCTATATACAGTAGAGAGGCTATATACAGTAGAGAGGCTATATACAGTAGAGGGGCTATATACAGTAGAGGCTATATACAGTAGAGAGGCTATATACAGTAGAGAGGCTATATACAGTAGAGAGGCTATATACAGTAGAGAGGCTATATACAGTAGAGAGGCTATATACAGTAGAGAGGCTATATACAGTAGAGAGGCTATATACAGTAGAGAGGCTATATACAGTAGAGAGGCTATATACAGTAGAGAGGCTATATACAGTAGAGAGGCTATATACAGTAGAGAGGCTATATACAGTAGAGAGGCTATATACAGTAGAGAGGCTATATACAGTAGAGAGGCTATATACAGTAGAGGGCTATATACAGTAGAGAGGCTATATACAGTAGAGAGGCTATATACAGTAGAGAGGCTATATACAGTAGAGAGGCTATATACAGTAGAGAGGCTATATACAGTAGAGAGGCTATATACAGTATAGAGACTATACAGTAGAGAGGCTATACACAGTAGAGAGGCTATATACAGTAGAGAGGCTATATACAGTAGAGAGGCTATATACAGTAGAGAGGCTATATACAGTAGAGAGGCTATATACAGTAGAGAGCATTAGTGAGGCTATATACAGTAGAGAGGTATATATACAGTAGAGAGGCTATATACAGTAGAGAGGCTATATACAGTGAGAGGCTATATACAGTAGCAGTTAGTCAGGCTATATTGAATATATAGTGAGGCTATATACAGTAGAGAGGCTATACACAGTAGAGAGGCTATATACAGTAGAGAGGCTATATACAGTAGAGAGAGCTATATACAGTAGAGAGGCTATATACAGTAGAGAGGCTATATACAGTAGAGTTAGTCAGGCTTATATACAGTAGAGAGGTTATATACAGTAGAGAGGCTATATACAGTAGAGAGGCTATATACAGTAGAGAGGCTATATACAGTAGAGCAGGCTATATACAGTAGAGGCTATATACAGTAGAGAGGCTATATACAGTAGAGAGGCTATATACAGTAGAGAGGCTATATACAGTAGAGAGGCTATATACAGTAGAGAGGCTATATACAGTAGAGAGGCTATATACAGTAGAGAGGCTATATACAGTAGAGAGAGCTATATACAGTAGAGAGGCTATATACAGTAGAGAGGCTATATACAGTAGAGAGGCTATATACAGTAGAGAGGCTATATACAGTAGAGAGGCTATATACAGTAGAGGCTATATACAGTAGAGAGGCTATATACAGTAGAGAGGCTATATACAGTAGAGAGGCTATATACAGTAGAGAGGCTATATACAGTAGAGAGGCTATATACAGTAGAGAGGCTATATACAGTAGAGAGGCTATATACAGTAGAGAGGCTATATACAGTAGAGAGGCTATATACAGTAGAGAGGCTATATACAGTAGAGAGGCTATATACAGTAGAGAGGCTATATACAGTAGAGAGGCTATATACAGTAGAGAGGCTATATACAGTAGAGAGGCTATATACAGTAGAGAGGCTATATACAGTAGAGAGGCTATATACAGTAGAGAGGCTATATACAGTAGAGAGGCTATATACAGTAGAGAGGCTATATACAGTAGAGAGGCTATATACAGTAGAGAGGCTATATACAGTAGAGAGGCTATATACAGTAGAGAGGCTATATACAGTAGAGAGGCTATATACAGTAGAGAGGCTATATACAGTAGAGAGGCTATATACAGTAGAGAGGCTATATACAGTAGAGAGGCTATATACAGTAGAGAGGCTATATACAGTAGAGAGGCTATATACAGTAGAGAGGCTATATACAGTAGAGAGGCTATATACAGTAGAGAGGCTATACACAGTAGAGAGGCTATATACAGTAGAGAGGCTATATACAGTAGAGAGAGCTATATACAGTAGAGAGGCTATATACAGTAGAGAGGCTATATACAGTAGAGAGGCTATATACAGTAGAGAGGCTATATACAGTAGAGAGGCTATATACAGTAGAGAGGCTATATACAGTAGAGAGGCTATATACAGTAGAGAGGCTATATACAGTAGAGAGGCTATATACAGTAGAGAGGCTATATACAGTAGAGAGGCTATATACAGTAGAGAGGCTATATACAGTAGAGAGGCTATATACAGTAGAGAGGCTATATACAGTAGAGAGGCTATATACAGTAGAGAGGCTATATACAGTAGAGAGGCTATATACAGTAGAGAGGCTATATACAGTAGAGAGGCTATATACAGTAGAGAGGCTATATACAGTAGAGAGGCTATATACAGTAGAGAGGCTATATACAGTAGAGAGGCTATATACAGTAGAGAGGCTATATACAGTAGAGAGGCTATATACAGTAGAGAGGCTATATACAGTAGAGAGGCTATATACAGTAGAGAGGCTATATACAGTAGAGAGGCTATATACAGTAGAGAGGCTATATACAGTAGAGAGGCTATATACAGTAGAGAGGCTATATACAGTAGAGAGGCTATATACAGTAGAGAGGCTATATACAGTAGAGAGGCTATATACAGTAGAGAGGCTATATACAGTAGAGAGGCTATATACAGTAGAGAGGCTATATACAGTAGAGAGGCTATATACAGTAGAGGCTATACAGTAGAGAGGCTATATACAGTAGAGAGGCTATATACAGTAGAGAGGCTATATACAGTAGAGAGGCTATATAGAGTAGGGAGGCTATATACAGTAGGGAGGCTATATACAGTAGAGAGGCTATATACAGTAGAGAGGCTATATACAGTAGAGAGGCTATATACAGTAGAGAGGCTATATACAGTAGAGAGGCTATATACAGTAGAGAGGCTATATACAGTAGAGAGGCTATATACAGTAGAGAGGCTATATACAGTAGAGAGGCTATATACAGTAGAGAGGCTATATACAGTAGAGAGAGGCTATAGACAGTAGAGAGGATATATACAGTAGAGAGGCTATAGACAGTAGAGAGGCTATATACAGTAGAGAGGCTATATACAGTAGAGAGGCTATAGACAGTAGAGGGCTATATACAGTAGAGAGGCTATACACAGTAGAGAGGCTATACACAGTAGAGAGGCTATATACAGTAGAGAGGCTATATACAGTAGAGAGGCTATATACAG
>NW_027033513.1:0-6349 GCF_034236695.1 Oncorhynchus nerka | reverse complement strand
CAGGAACCAGCCACCAGCCCTCCAGTCCCTGCAGGAACCAGCCACCAGCCCTCCAGTCCTACAGGAACCAGCCACCAGCCCTCCAGTCTGGCAGGAACCAGCCACCAGCCCTCCAGTCCTACAGGAACCAGCCCTCCAGTCCTGCAGGAACCAGCCACCAGCCCTCCAGTCCGGCAGGAACCAGCCACCAGCCCTCCAGTCCTGAAGGAACCAGCCACCAGCCCTCCAGTCCTACAGGAACCAGCCACCAGCCCTCCAGTCTGGCAGGAACCAGCCACCAGCCCTCCAGTCCTACAGGAACCAGCCACCAGCCCTCCAGTCTGGCAGGAACCAGCCACCAGTCCTCCAATCTGGCAGGAACCAGCCACCAGCCCTCCAGGAGCCAGCCACCAGCCCTCCAAACCTGCAGGAACCAGCCACCAGCCCTCAGTCCTAAGGAACCAGCCACCAGCCCTCCAGTCCTACAGGAACCAGCCACCAGCCCTCCCAGTCCTGGCAGGAACCAGCCACCAGCCCTCCAGTCTGGCAGGAACCAGCCACCAGCCCTCCAACCCTGCAGGAACCAGCCACCAGCCCTTCCAGTCCTACAGGAACCAGCCACCAGCCCTCCAGTCCTACAGGAGCCAGCCACCAGCCCTCCAGTCTGGCAGGAACCAGCCACCAGCCATCCAGTCCTGGCTTGGAACCAGCCACCAGCCCTCCAGTCCTGCAGGAACCAGCCACCAGCCTTCCAGTCCTGCAGGAACCAGCCACCAGCCTTCCAGTCCTACAGGAACCAGCCACCAGCCCTGGAAGGAACCAGCCACCAGCCCTCCAGTCCTGCAGGAGCCAGCCACCAGCCCTCCAGTCCTGCAGGAACCAGCCACCAGCCCTCCAGTCCTCCAGGAACCAGCCCTACCGTCCTGAAGGAACCAGCCACCAGCCTTCCAGTCCTACAGGAACCAGCCACCAGCCACCAGCCCTGCAGGAACCAGCTACCAGCCCTGCAGGAACCAGCCACCAGCCCTCCAGTCCTCCAGGAACCAGCCCTCCCATCCTGAAGGAACCAGCCACCAGCCCTGCAGGAACCAGCCACTAGCCCTCCAGCCCTGCAGGAGCCAGCCACAAGCCCTCCAGTCCTGAAGGAACCAGCCACTAGCCCTCCAGCCCTGGAGGAACCAGCCACCAGCCCTCCAGTCCTGAAGGAACCAGCCACCAGCCCTCCAGGAGCCAGCCACCAGCCCTCCAGGAGCCAGCCACCAGCCCTCCAGGAGCCAGTCACCAGCCCTCCAGGAGCCAGCCACCAGCCCTCCAGGAGCCAGCCACCAGCCCTCCAGGAGCCAGCCACCAGCCCTCCAGTCCTCCAGGAGCCAGCCACCAGCCCTGAAGGAACCAGCCACCAGCCCTCCAGGAGCCAGCCACCAGCCCTCCAGCCCAGAAGGAGCCAGCCATCAGCCCTCCAGTCCTGCAGGAACCAGCCACCAGCCCTCCAGGAGGCAGCCACCAGCCCTCCAGGAGGCAGCCACCAGCCCTCCAGGAGCCAGCCACCAGCCCTCCAGTCCAGAAAGAACCAGCCACCAGCCCTCCAGGAGCCATCCACCACCCTCCAGTCCAGAAGGAACCAGCCACCAGCCCTCCAGTCCAGAAGGGACCAGCCACCAGCCCTCCAGTCCAGAAGGAACCAGCCACCAGCCCTCCAGGAGCCAGCCACCAGCCCTCCAGGAGCCAGCCACCAGCCCTCCAGTCCTGAAGGAACCAGCCATCAGCCCTCCAGTCCTCCAGGAGCCAGCCACCAGCCCTCCAGGAGCCAGCCACCAGCCCTCCAGCCCAGAAGGAGCCAGCCACCAGCCCTGAAGGAACCAGCCACCAGCCCTCCAGGAACCAGCCACCAGCCCTCCAGGAACCAGCCACCAGCCCTCCAGGAGGCAGCCACCAGCCCTCCAGGAGGCAGCCGCCAGCCCTCCAGGAGGCAGCCGCCAGCCCTCCAGGAGCCAGCCGCCAGCCCTCCAGTCCAGAAGGAACCAGCCACCAGCCCTCCAGTCCTGAAGGAACCAGCCATCAGCCCTCCAGTCCTGAAGGAACCAGCCATCAGCCCTCCAGTCCTGAAGGAACCAGCCATCAGCCCTCCAGTCGCCAGCCACCAGCCCTCCAGGAGCCAGCCACCAGCCCTCCAGGAGCCAGCCACCAGCCCTCCAGCCCAGAAGGAACCAGCCACCAGCCCTCCAGTCCTGAAGGAACCAGCCACCAGCCCTCCAGTCCTGAAGGAACCAGCCACCAGCCCTCCAGTCCTGAAGGAACCAGCCATCAGCCCTCCAGTCCTGAAGGAACCAGCCACCAGCCCTCCAGTCCTGAAGGAACCAGCCATCAGCCCTCCAGTCCTCCAGGAGCCAGCCACCAGCCCTGAAGGAACCAGCCACCAGCCCTGCAGGAACCAGCCACCAGCCCTCCAGTCCTCCAGGAACCAGCCACCAACCCTCCAGGAACCAGCCACCAGCCCTCCAGCCCTGCAGGAACCAGCCACCAGCCACCAGCCCTGCAGTCCTGCAGGAGCCAGCCATCAGCCCTCTTGGAACCAGCCACCAGCCCTCCAGTCCTCTTGGAACCAGCCACCAGACCTCCAGTCCTCTTGGAACCAGCCACCAGCCCTCCAGTCCTCCAGGAACCAGCCACCAGCCTTCCAGTCCTGCAGGAACCAGCCACCAGCCCTCCAGACCAGCAGGAACCAGCCACCAGCCCTCCAGACCAGCAGGAACCAGCCACCAGCCCTCCAGACCAGCAGGTGTCTCCAGTGTACCACTGGTATGTCCACACCGTAGAAGCACTGAGGCCAAATGGCATCACTGGGAGTTCACACCATCCCACTTCTGGCATCATATCAGGCACAAAATAGGAATTGGACATGATAGATGTTTTCAGATTGTCCATAATATTGTTTGTGTGAACATTTAAACATTCCCAAACTGCAGCATAACTGAATGTTCCAAAATAAAAATGAAGTTAATGTTGAATCTGTGCTGCATTTCTACTGCTCTGACAAAAAGAACATGTAAACACAAGCCTTTAAAAACAGCCTTATCTCTGACCTCCCTGCCTCTATAGAGACTATAATCTGGTCAATGTCCAAGTGAAGAGGAGTTCAACAAGACAAGATGTGTAGAGAGCTGCAGAGCCCAGCTCGCCTTTACAGGCTCCTTTAATAGATCAACTATCAGCTACACAGAGATACAGACACAGCAGTACAACTCTTAGAGAAGCCATGAAAGCTCCAGGCTGTGTCCTATCCCCCATTTAGTTAACTCCTTTTGACCCTCTGGGCTCCGGTCCCCTATACTGGGAGTAGGGAGTCATTTGGGACGCACACCCAGAGTTCCAGCAAAACAAATGTCACATAAAGAAGCTGACACCCCAGAGAGAGTTGTCGAGCCTTCAGAGAGCCTTTGTAGATCCTCAGGGTTCGGTTCGCAGGATGCTGTTTCGTGTTCTCTCTGTATCACAGACAATAACTCAGCAGAGCATCCCCAGTCTCATTCCTCTGTTTCCCTTTATCTCTATGTCTCTCTCTCTCTCTGTCTCTCTCTGTCTCTCCCCCATATCTCTCTCTCGCTCTCCCACCTCCATCTCTCTCCCTCCATCTCTCTCTCTCTCCCACCATCTCTCTCTCCCTCCCTCTCTCTCCCTCCTCCATCTCTCTCTCTCTCTCTCCCTCCTCCATCTCTCTCTCTCTCTCTCCTCCATCTCACTCTCTCTCTCTCTCCTCCATCTCGCTCTCTCTCTCTCCTCCATCTCGCTCTCTCTCCTCCATCTCGCTCTCTTTCCCTCCTCCATCTCTCTCTCTCTCTCCTCCATCTCGCTCTCTCTCTCCCTCCTCCATCTCTCTCTCTCTTTCCCTCCTCCATCTCTCTCTCTCTCTCCTCCATCTCGCTCTCTCTCTCTCTCCTCCATCTCTCTCTCTCTCTCCCTCCATTTCTCTCTCTCTTACGGAGTGGTGAAGACGCCTTGGACAGCCAGCTGACCTCACGCCAGCCTGTGGAGAGACACAGTGAATTGCAGAGACAGACGCTGCACCGGGGACAGAGGGAGTGTTAGTTTGGCATGAGATGAGGAGAGACACAGAGGACACGCCATGAGATGAGGAGAGACACAGAGGACACGCCATGAGATGAGGAGAGACACAGAGGACACGCCATGAGATGAGGAGAGACACAGAGGACACGCCATGAGATGAGGAGAGACACAGAGGACACGCCATGAGATGAGGAGAGACACAGAGGACACGCCATGAGATGAGGAGAGACACAGAGGACACGCCATGAGATGAGGAGAGACACAGAGGACACGCCATGAGATGAGGAGAGACACAGAGGACACGCCATGAGATGAGGAGAGACACAGAGGACACGCCATGAGATGAGGAGAGACACAGAGGACACGCCATGAGATGAGGAGAGACACAGAGGACACGCCATGAGATGAGGAGAGACACAGAGGACACGCCATGAGATGAGGAGAGACACAGAGGACACGCCATGAGATGAGGAGAGACACAGAGGACACGCCATGAGATGTCTTCTCTTCTGGAGAAACACAGTCCTCCTTTGATATGGCAGCATGATGGACTTTCTTACAGAAGTAACAGTCGATCCTCTTAAATCCTGTCTTTATGATTCCGGCTGCCTTCAGTACCTCTCACAGACATCCAGTAAAATCTCTCTGATTCTCCTGCTAAACTTTTCCTTTCGAGAGGGACAATCACATTGATAAAATCACAGAACACCGTTTTTTGGGGTCAAATCCCTTGCAGAGCCCCGGGGAATGGTAATGGGATTTTATTGCTTTTCAAAGAGCTTGTGATTTTAGAAACAAGTGGAGGTTTTAGATAGAGGCTTAGAGAGAACCTGGACAAGCTGCAGGGAAACTATTGGGGAAGTAAGCAGTATATATCATCTGGAGAAACCGTCAGCCTGACTGAGGGTACGCCCAGCGTTCTCCGGGTTTGACCGGGCAGGCCGTCATTGTAAATAAGAATTTGCTTGTAACTGACTTGCCTAGTTAGATAAATGTTAACTGACTTGCCTAGTTAATTAAAGGTTCACTGTAAAAAATAATAAGTAAATAATTTAAAAAAATGGTGTGTCAGTTTGATACCAGCAGAGCCCCTCTATAACAAGGTGAAGTAATGTCAGTTTGATACCAGCAGAGCCCCTCTATAACAAGGTGAAGTAATGTCAGTTTGATACCAGCAGAGCCCCTCTATAACAAGGTGAAGTAATGTCAGTTTGATACCAGCAGAGCCCCTCTATAACAAGGTGAAGTAATGTCAGTTTGATACCAGCAGAGCCCCTCTATAACAAGGTGAAGTAATGTCAGTTTGATACCAGCAGAGCCCCTCTATAACAAGGTGAAGTAATGTCAGTTTGATACCAGCAGAGCCCCTCTATAACAAGGTGGCTGGAGAAGTAATGTCAGTTTGATACCAGCAGAGCCCCTCTATAACAAGGTGGCTGGTGAAGTAATGTCAGTTTGATACCAGCAGAGCCCCTCTATAACAAGGTGAAGTAATCCGCTTGATACCAGCAGAGCCCTCTATAACAAGGTGGCTGGAGAAGTAATGTCAGTTTGATACCAGCAGAGCCCTCTATAACAAGGTGGCTGGAGAAGTAATGTCAGTTTGATACCAGCAGAGCCCCTCTATAACAAGTGCAAAGTAAATGTTTACCTCTGATTCCCTCTATAACAAGGTGGCTGGAGAAGTAATAAGTTTGATACCAGCAGAGCCCCTCTATAACAAGGTGAAGTAATGTCAGTTTGATACCAGCAGAGCCCCTATAACAAGGTGGCTGGAGAAGTAATGTCAGTTTGATACCAGCAGAGCCCCTCTATAACAAGGTGGCTGGAGAAGTAATGTCAGTTTGATACCAGCAGAGCCCCTCTATAACAAGGTGAAGTAATGTCAGTTTGATACCAGCAGAGCCCCTCTATAACAAGGTGGCTGGAGAAGTAATGTCAGTTTGATACCAGCAGAGCCCCTCTATAACAAGGTGGCTGGAGAAGTAATGTCAGTTTGATCACCAGCAGAGCCCCTCTATAACAAGGTGAAGTAATGTCAGTTTGATGCAGCAGAGCCCTCTATAACAGGTGGTGGTAATGTCAGTTTGATACCAGCAGAGCCCCTCTATAACAAGGTGGCTGGAGAAGTAATGTCAGTTTGATACCAGCAGAGCCCCTCTATAACAAGGTGAAGTAATGTCAGTTTGATACCAGCAGAGCCCCTCTATAACAAGGTGGCTGGAGAAGTAATGTCAGTTTGATACCAGCAGAGCCCCTCTATAACAAGGTGGTTGGAGAAGTAATGTCAGTTTGATACCAGCAG
>NW_027033512.1:0-6348 GCF_034236695.1 Oncorhynchus nerka | reverse complement strand
CGGTACCCCTTGTATATAGCCTCCACATTGACTCCAGATCTCCTCCACCGCACGATTCTGAGGGGGTGCAAAACCCGGACATGAAGATCACGCCAGTGACTCAACCCACTCAAGTCGAGTATAGCAAAAAAAAGAGTGGCACGACGCACCCCTCCTAGGGACGGCATGGAAGAGCACTAGTAAGCCGGTGACTCAGCCCCTGTAATCGGGTCAGAGGCAGAGAATCCCAGTGGAGAGAGGGGAGCCGGCCAGGAAGAGACAGCAAGGGATGTGATGTCTGTACAGATAGTCAGCATCCACTGAATCTAAGGCCAAGGTTATAGTCAAGGCAGGTCAGGAGTCAACTGCTCTGATGAACCCGTATCATTATCATCGACACTTATAGGGTCAATCGAACACAGGGGTCGGTGATCTAATCCAAATAGACAGGGGTAGGAGGCTACAGTATAGTCATCCTTAGTGCAGGCCACTCAGATAGATAGAGAAAGTAAGTGTGTGTGTTTGTGTGTGTGTGTGTGTTGTGTGTGTGTGTGTTTACATTCCTCCTCATACCATGAGCTTAGTCACTCGCACACAGTCATTGTTTGGGTTTATACTCAGACAATTGTAACCAAGGTGACGAAGCATCATAGATATAGAAGCACAGCAGTGCTATACAGCACTGGGCCTTTAATGGAGAGAGATTATGCAGAGACATAATAAGAGTAATGCATCAGATGACCTCTTACAGAAAAAAGAATAAGATGTGTATAGACTTGAGTCCTGCTACCCCACACGAGCCTGACGGGCCCCGACATTATAAATTGGGTTAGGGCCGGGTAGGGCCGGGAGCTATGGGCTCAAGTTATCCTGCCTCTCGCCCATCCTTAAAGGGTTCTCCGAATCCTGTGAAGCGTAGGAGTGACTTGATTTCCTAGTCCTTCTCACCAGCCGGATTTTAAGCCTCACAGTAAGAAATGTCACTGTTCCTGGTTGCCAAAACAATGTCCTATCCATATTTACTCAAATCACATTATTGCTTGCTCCTGAATGTACCAGGCCAGAACATGGACATTTATTCTATTGTAGTCTATGTGGGTTTTAATGACATCATAAAGGGCAGCTCTAAACAGTTGAAACAAGATTTCCAAGAGTTGATTGACTCCTCAGTAATAAAAGACCCATCATATCTGGCCCAGTGCCCTCTGAATCGTAGCATTGAACACTTTAGCAGGATTCTTTCTCTTCACAACTGGCTACGTGATTATTGCAGCTTAATGGGTGTACCTTTGGTTGACAATTTGGTTGACAACACGTTTTATAAGGAGGATGGGATCCACCCAAATTGAATTGAACCTGATCGAACATCTCTGGAGAGACCTGGAAAATAGCTGTGCGGAGACTGTTCCCATCCAACCTGAACGAGTTTGAGAGGATCTGCAGAAAATAATGGGATAAACTCCCCAAATAAAGATTTGCCAAGCCTGTAGCGCCATACCAAAGAAGACCCCGAGGCAGCTGCCAAATGTGCTTCAACAAAGTACTAAGTCAAGGGTCTGAAAACTTATGTACAGTTGAAGTCAGAAGTTTACCTACGCTAAATACACTCGTTTTTTGCAAGTCGGTTCGGATATCTACCCTGTGCAAGACACAAGTCATTTTTCCAACAATTGGCTACAGACAGATTATTTCACTTATAATTCACTGTATCACAATTCTAGTGGGTCAGAAGATTACATATAATAAGTTGACTGTGCCTTTAAACACATTGGAAAATTCCCGAAAATGATGTCATGGCTTTAGAAGCTTCAGATAGGCTAATTGATATAATTTGAGTCAATTGAGTGTATACCTGCGGATGTATTTCAAGGCCTACCTTCAAACTAGTTCCTCTGCCTGACATCATGGAAAAATCGAAAGAAATCAGCCAAGACCTCAGATAAAAATTGTAGACTTCCACAGGTCTGGTTCATCCTTGTGAGCAATGTCCAAACGCCTGAAGGTACCATGTTCATATGTCCAAACAATAGTATGCAAGTATAAACACCTAGGGACCATGCAGCCACAGAATACTCCAGGAAGGAGACACGTTCCGTCTCCTAGAGATGAACGATTGGTGCAAAAAAGTGCAAATCAACTTGAGCAACAGAAAGGACTTTGTGGAGATGCTGGAGGAAACAGATACAGAAGTACCTATATCCATGGCAAAAACAAGTCCTATATCGATATAACTTGAAAGTCCGCTCAGCAAGGAAGAAGCCACTGCTTCAAACCGACATAAAAAACCCAGACTACCGTTTGCAGCTACATGGGGACAAAGATCGTACTTTTGGAGAAATATCTCGGGTCTGAAACAAAAATTGAACTGTTTGTCCATAATGACCATCGTTACGCTTGGATGAGGCTTGCAAGCAGATGAACATCATCCTAACCGTGAAGCACGGGGTGGCAGCATCATGTTGTGAGGGTGCTTGGCTGCAGGAGGGACTGGTGCGCCTACAAAATAGATGGCATCGGAGGGAGGATAATTATGTGGATATATTGTGCCAACTTCTCAAGACATCAGTCAGAAGTTAAAGCTTGGCCAAATGGGTCTTCCAAATGGACAATGACTCCCAAGCATACTTCCAAAGTTATGGCAAAATGGCTTAAGGACAACAAGTCAAGGTATTGGAGTGGCCATCACAAAGCCCTGACCCCAATCCTATAGGAAAGTTGGGGGCAGAACTGAAAAGCGTGTGTGAGCAAGGAGGCCTAGAGAGAGAGACAGAGACGGAGAGAGAGAGACAGGGAGAGAGAGAGACAGGTGAAGGAGAGAAAGAGGAGGGGAGTGGAGCACTGGGCCTTGGTGTTTCCTCTGTGTGTGTGTATCTGTAGGTGTGTGTGTGTGTGTGTTTCTTACATGTGTGTCTTCTATGTGTGAACAGGAGTTAGGGAGACATTGCATTCGCCATCACCTACAGATACTGCTGCAGGGGATTGACTGTAAACTGCACTATTCTCCAGCACCTTCCTGTAGACCTGCACTATTCTCCTGCACATCTCCCTGTAGATCTCCTGCACTATTCTCCTGCACATCTCCCTGTAGATCTCCCTGCACTATTCTCCTGCACACCTCCTGTAGATCTCCCCTGCACTATTCTCCTACACATCTCCTGTAGATCTTCTGCACTATTCTCCTGCACATCTCCTGTAGATCTCCTGTAGATCTCCTGCACTATTCTCCTCAAATGCCATCTCCTGTAGATCTCCTGCACTATTCTCCTGCACATCTCCTGTAGATCTCCCTGCACTATTCTCCTTTACATCTCCTGTAGATCTTCTGCACTATTCTCCTGCACATCTCCTGTAGATCTCCTGTAGATCTCCTGCCCATCTCCTGTAGATCTCCTGCACTATTCTCCTGCACATCTCCTGTAGATCTCCTGTAGATATCATGCACTATTCTCCTGCACACCTCCTGTAGATCTCCTGCACACCTCCTACACATCTCCTGTAGATTCTGCACTATTCTCCTACACATCTCCTGCAGATCTCCTGTAGATATCCTGCACTATTCTCCTGCACATCTCCTGTAGATATCCTGCCTTTCTCCTGCACATCTCCTGTAGATCTCCTGCACTATTCTCCTACACATCTCTTGTAGATCTCCTGCACATCTCCTGTAGATCTCCTGCACTATTCTCCTACACATCTCCTGTAGATCTCCTGCACTATTCTCCTTTACATCTCGTGTAGATCTCCTGCACATCTCCTGTAGATCTCCTGCACATCTCCTGTAGATCTCCTCTAGATCTCCTGTACATCTCCTGTAGATCTCTCTAGATCTCCTGCACTATTCTCCTTTACATCTCCTGTAGATCTCCTGCACTGTTCTCCTGCACATTTCCTGTAGATCTCATGTAGATCTCCTCACTATTCTCATGCATCTCCTGAAAGATCTCATAGGATTCCTGTACATCTCTACTATTCTCTGCGCATCTGTGTGAATTGTCATATATAAATGCTGTGAATCTCTGCACATATCCTGTAGCATATCTCCTGCTCATCTCCTGTAAGATCTCCTGCATATCTCATATAGAACTCCTCCTACATCTCATGCACATCTCTATTTACATTCTGGCCTATAGGACTGTAGTCATATGTGTTTGTCTATAAGTGTGTTTTGATCACTCAGACCTTTGGGATGCCTCAGGAGCTCAGTTCTTTGTAAATAGATTCAGTTAACTAGAACATCTCAGGTGTTTTTGTCACTTATAGGGCCATGGAGCTATGTTCACCACCAGCCTGACAGAGGGGTTATGATCTAAAATAGATGAGTAATCATACACAGTATTGGGAAGGTAACCTCTTTAGAGGATGAAGCTGGGAGAGGGAGAGGAGAGGTGAGAGGGAGGGAGGAGGGAGAGGGAGGAGAGGAGAAGGAGGAGGAGGGGAGGAGAGGTAGAGGAGAGGAGGAGGAGGAGGAGAGGTAGAGGAGAGGAGATGGAGAGGAGGAGGAGAGGAGAGGAGAGGGGGAGGAGAGGAGAGAGAGAGGAGGGAGGAGGAGAGGTAGAGGAGAGGAGGAGGAGGAGAGGTGAGAGGAGATGAGGAGGAGGAAGAGGAGAGGAGAGGAGAGGAGAGAGGAGAGGAGAGGAGAGGAGAGGAGAGGAGAGAGGAGATGAGAGGAGAGGTGGAGGAGAGGAGAGAGGAGAAGCAGAGGAGAGGGGGAGGGAGGAGGAGAAGGAGAGGAGGAGGAGGAGAGGTAGAGGAGAGGAGAGGAGGGAGGAGAGGTGGAGGAGAGGAGAGGGGAGGAGAGGTGGAGGAGGAGGAGAGGGAGAGGAGAGAGCGAGGGGAGGAGAGGAGAGGGGAGGAGAGCGGAAAAGGAGAGGGAGGGGAGGAGAGGTAGAGGGAGAGGAGAGGAGAGGAGGGGGAGAGAGGTGGAGGAGGGAGAGGGGGAGGAGCGGTGGAGGAGAGGGAGAGGGGAGGAGAGGTGGAGGAGAGGAGAGGAGGAGGAGGAGAGAGGCGGAGGGAGAGGAGAGGGGGAAGAGAGAACAGGAGAGGTGGAGGAGAGGCGAAGGGGGAGGAGAGGGGGAAGAGAGAGGGAGAGGGGAGGGAGAGGTGGAGGAGAGGAGAGGGGAGGAGAGGAGAAGGAGAGGCGGGAGTAGAGGAGAAGGAGAGGCGGAGGGAGAGGAGAGGAGGAAGAGAGAAAAGGAGAGGGGAGGAGATATATTACCATCTGAATCTTCTACTGTTTTACTCTGAACTAGTATGCAGAAAGAACTATTTGCTTTTATTAAACACTTGTTTGTGTGTGATAAGTCAGTATCTCCTTCCTCTTAATGTGTCTTCTGCACTACTTCTGTGAACTTTGAAGAGAGAGAGAGAGAGAGAGAGACAGAGAGGGAGAGAGAGGTGGATAAAGAGAGAGAGGGAGAGAGAGAGTCACTTTATCTAGATAATCAAATAGGAGGTTTATTTGTCTATGTATGTCCTATAGCAGTTGGTATCTACCACTGTGATCAACACAATCAACAACTACCATCATACTACAACAACTACCATCATACTACAACAACTACCAAATACCCTTTCTGTATTTCCAAAATCCAGGCGGTGTCAGAGGAAGGCTCCAGTCACCCAAGTCATAGACTGGTCTCTCTGCTACTGCACGACAAAGCGGTACCAGAGCGCCAAGTCTAGGACCAAAGGCTCCTTAACAGCTTCTACCCCGAAGCTATAAGACTGCTGAACAATTTAGACTGCTGAACAATGAATCAAATGGCCACCAGACTATTTATTTTCAACCCTTTTTACACTGCTGTTACTCGCTGTTCATTATCTCTGCATAGTCACTTTACCCCTACCTACATGTACACATTACCTCAATTATCTGTTCATTATCTCTGCATAGTTACTTTACCCCTACCTAAATGTACACATTACCTCAATTACCTGTTCATTATCTCTGCATAGTCACTTTACCCCTACCTACATGTACACATTACCTCAATTACCTGTTCATTATCTCTGCATAGTCACTTTACCCCTACCTACATGTACACATTACCTCAATTACATATTCATTATCTCTGCATAGTCACTTTACCCCTACCTACATGTACACATTACCTCAATTACCTGTTCATTATCTCTGCATAGTCACTTTGCCCCTACCTACATGTACACATTACCTCAATTACCTGTTTATTATCTATGCATAGTCACTTTACCCCTACCTACATGTACAAATGACCTCAATTATCTCGACTAACCTGTACCCCCGCACATTGACTCGGTACCCCTTGTATATAGCCTCCACATTGACTCGGTACCACATTGACTCGGTACCCCTTGTATATAGCCTCCACATTGACTCGGTACCACATT
>NW_027033511.1:0-6348 GCF_034236695.1 Oncorhynchus nerka | reverse complement strand
ATGGTAGGACATGTGTCCTGTTGAAGATAACTGGCTGATGGTAGGACATGTGTCCTGTTGAAGATAACTGGCTGATGGTAGGACATGTGTCCTGGCTGAAGTAACTGGCTGATGGTAGGACATGTGTCCTGTTGAAGATAACTGGCTGATGGTAGGACATGTGTCCTGTTGAAGATAACTGGCTGATGGTAGGACATGTGTCCTGTTGAGGATAACTGTCTGATGGTAGGACATGTGTCCTGTTGAAGATAACTGTCTGATGGTAGGACATGTGTCCTGTTGAAGCTAACTGTCTGATGGTAGGACATGTGTCCTGTTGAAGCTAACTGGCTGATGGTAGGACATGTGTCCGTGAGTAACTGGCTGATGGTAGGACATGTGTCCTGTTGAAGATAACTGACTGATGGTAGGACATGTGTCCTGTTGAAGATAACTGGCTGATGGTAGGACATGTGTCCTGTTGAAGATAACTGGCTGATGGTAGGACATGTGTCTGGCTGATGGTAGGACATGTGTCCTGTTGAAGCTAACTGGCTGATGGTAGGACATGTGTCCTGTTGAAGCTAACTGGCTGATGGTAGGACATGTGTCCTGTTGGCTAACTGCTGATGGTAGGACATGTGTCCTGTTGAAGCTAACTGGCTGATGGTAGGACATGTGTCCTGTTGAAGATAACTGGCTGATGGTAGGACATGTGTCCTGTTGAAGCTAACTGGCTGATGGTAGGACATGTGTCCTGTTGAAGATAACTGGCTGATGGTAGGACATGTGTCCTGTTGAAGATAACTGGCTGATGGTAGGACATGTGTCTGGCTGATGGTAGGACATGTGTCCTGTTGAAGATAACTGGCTGATGGTAGGACATGTGTCCTGTTGAAGATAACTGGCTGATGGTAGGACATGTGTCCTGAGCTAGCTGATGGTAGGACATGTGTCCTGTTGAAGATAACTGGCTGATGGTAGGACATGTGTCCTGTTGAAGATAACTGGCTGATGGTAGGACATGTGTCCTGTTGAAGATAACTGGCTGATGGTAGGACATGTGTCCTGTTGAAGATAACTGGCTGATGGTAGGACATGTGTCCTGTTGAAGATAACTGGCTGATGGTAGGACATGTGTCCTGTTGAAGATAACTGGCTGATGGTAGGACATGTGTCCTGTTGAAGCTAACTGGCTGATGGTAGGACATGTGTCCTGTTGAAGCTAACTGGCTGATGGTAGGACATGTGTCCTGTTGAAGCTAACTGGCTGATGGTAGGACATGTGTCCTGTTGAAGCTAACTGTCTGATGGTAGGACATGTGTCCTGTTGAAGCTAACTGGCTGATGGTAGGACATGTGTCTGGCTGATGGTAGGACATGTGTCCTGTTGAAGATAACTGGCTGATGGTAGGACATGTGTCCTGTTGAAGATAACTGGCTGATGGTAGGACATGTGTCCTGTTGAAGATAACTGGCTGATGGTAGGACATGTGTCCTGTTGAAGATAACTGGCTGATGGTAGGACATGTGTCCTGTTGAAGATAACTGGCTGATGGTAGGACATGTGTCCTGTTGAGGATAACTGGCTGATGGTAGGACATGTGTCCTGTTGAGGATAACTGGCTGATGGTAGGACATGTGTCCTGTTGAAGATAACTGGCTGATGGTAGGACATGTGTCCTGTTGAAGCTAACTGGCTGATGGTAGGACATGTGTCCTGTTGAAGCTAACTGTCTGATGGTAGGACATGTGTCCTGTTGAAGCTAACTGGCTGATGGTAGGACATGTGTCCTGTTGAAGATAACTGGCTGATGGTAGGACATGTGTCCTGTTGAAGATAACTGGCTGATGGTAGGACATGTGTCCTGTTGAAGATAACTGGCTGATGGTAGGGCATGTGTCTGGCTGATGGTAGGACATGTGTCCTGTTGAAGATAACTGGCTGATGGTAGGACATGTGTCCTGTTGAAGCTAACTGTCTGATGGTAGGACATGTGTCCTGTTGAAGCTAACTGGCTGATGGTAGGACATGTGTCCTGTTGAAGATAACTGGCTGATGGTAGGACATGTGTCTGTCTGATGGTAGGACATGTGTCCTGTTGAAGCTAACTGGCTGATGGTAGGACATGTGTCCTGTTGAAGATAACTGGCTGATGGTAGGACATGTGTCCTATTGAAGATAACTGGCTGATGGTAGGGCATGTGTCTGGCTGATGGTAGGACATGTGTCCTGTTGAAGCTAACTGGCTGATGGTAGGACATGTGTCCTGTTGAAGCTAACTGTCTGATGGTAGGACATGTGTCCTGTTGAAGCTAACTGGCTGATGGTAGGACATGTGTCCTGTTGAAGATAACTGGCTGATGGTAGGACATGTGTCTGATAACTGGCTGATGGTAGGACATGTGTCTGATGAAGACAACTTGGCTGATGGTAGGACATATTGTCCTGATGAAGATAACTGGCTGATGGGAGGACATGTGTCCTGATGAAGATAACTGGCTTGATGAAGGACATGTGTCCGTTGAAGATAGCTGTATATATTCATCTGGCTGATGAAGGACAATAACCTACTATGCCTATTTACAGCAGCACATTATTTAATAGTTGTTTTGCAAGAATTAATTGATGTCAATTAGTATTTTTACACTTGATAATGTTCCCAGACTATACTTGTGTAAGATAGGCACACCAACAATGCTGATTTTACAGGTTATGAGTCACTGAAGGCATCTATGATTCATGAGTAATGAGAAACAATCAGCAAAGCAAATATTTGAATTGAGAAATACAGGCAAATTCTGACATCAGTGGACCTGAGTGATGTCTGCATGAAGAATGAAGATACCGTTTAGAGGTGCTGATACAGTATTTACCACCTATGTAGGGTGTTATGAGGGCTGATACAGTGTTACCACTATGGCAAGGGTGTTATGGAAGGGGCTGATACAGTGTTACCACTATGTAGGGTGTTATGAAGGGGCTGATACAGTGTTACACTATGTAGGGTGTTATGAAGGGGCTGATACAGTGTTACTACCTGTAGGGTGTTTAGAAGGTGCTGATACAGTGTTACCACTATGTAGGTGTTTAGAAGGTGCTGATACAGTGTTACCACTATGTAGGGTGTTATGAAGGGGCTGATACGGTGTTACCACTGGTGTTATGAAGGTGCTGATGTGTTACCACTATGTGTTTGAAGGTGCTGATACAGTGTTACCACTATGTAGGGTGTTATGAAGGGCTGATCAGTGTTACCACTATTTGGGTGTTATGAAGGAGCTGATACAGTGTTACCACCGTGGTGTTATGAAGGGGCTGATACAGTGTACCACTATGTAGGGTGTTTAGAAGGTGCTGATACAGTGTTACCACTATGTGAATTGTTATGAAGGGCTGATACAGTGTTACCACTATGTAGGGTGTTATGAAGGGAGCTGATCAAAGTGTTACCACTATGTAGGGTGTTTAGAAGGTGCTGATACAGTGTTACCACTTTTGTCATCAAGGGGCTGATAATGTTCCACTATGACTATAAGGGCTGATATTTAAGATGAGGTGCTGATACTGTGTTACCACTATGTAGGGTGTTATGAAGGGCTGATTTTACCGCATGGCGAAATTGTTATGAAGTCTGATACAGTGTTGCCACTGGCAAGGGTGTTATGAAGGTGCATCATGTTATATGTAGGGTGTTGTGAAGGGCTGAATGAGGAAACAATCAGTGTTACCACTATGTAGGGTGTTATGAAATATGTTACCGCCACTGTGTGGGTGTTATGAAGGAGGGCTGGTACAGTGTTACTGTTTGACATCAGTGTTACCACTATGTAGGGTGATGTGATACAGTGTTACCACTGAAGGGTGAGGCTGATACAGTGTTAGGGTGTTAAGGTGCTGATACAGTGTTACCACTATGTGGGTGTTTAGAAGGGCTGATACAGTGTTACCACTATGTAGGGTGTTATGAAGGGCTGATACAGTGTTACCACTATGTAGGGTGTTATGAAGGGTGCTGATACAGTGTTACCACTATGTAGGGTGTTATGAAGGGGCTGATACAGTGTTACCACTATTTAGGGTGTTATGAAGGGCTGATACAGTGTTACCACTATGTAGGGTGTCATGAAGGGGCTGATACAGTGTTACCACTCGTAGGGTGTTATGAAGGGCTGATACAGTGTTACCACTATGTAGGGTGTTATGAAGGAGCTGATACAGTGTTACCACTATGTAGGGTGTTATGAAGGGGCTGATACAGTGTTACCACTATGTAGGGTGTTATGAAGGGCTGATACAGTGTTACCACTATGTAGGGTGTTATGAAGGGTGCTGATACAGTGTTACCACTATTTAGGCCGCACAGGGCTGCTGTTACCATCTCTAACAGGGAACAACATATTATACCTTATTATATTATCGACTGACCTTCAAATAGACTAGTATAATACATATAGACCTATATAGACTAGTGGAATATAGATTATAATAAATATAGACCTATAGACTAGGTGGAGATGTAGATTATAATACATACAGACCTATATAGACTAGAGATATAGATTATAATACATACAGACCTATATAGACTAGGTGGAGATATAGATTATAATACATACAGACCTATATAGACTGGTGGAGATATAGATTATAATACATACAGACCTATATAGACTAGGTGGAGATATGAATTATAATACATACAGACCTATATAGACTAGGTGGAGATGATTATAATACATACAGACCTATATAGACTAGGTGGAGATATAGATTATAATACATGTTACGAATCCCTTTTGGCCCGACAGTCTAGGGGAATGGTAATGAGACCCGTAACATAACTCATGCAAATTATTATTATGACAAAGTAAAAGTGTGCACGAAATAACCATGACAACAGAAATCTGCTGTCAAACTCTGGGTTTATTTATAAACACACGGTAATGGGGGAGCAGGAAAAGGAATCAGCTGGACCCAAGAAAAGAAACAATAAGTATTCAAAACACCCCTAAACTAGACTAGCCTACATTAACAACAGCTAACTAACTAACCAAAATACAGTGGGTGGTCCGCCCAGTTCAAACTAGTGTATTTAACAAAGTTCACCTACGGGTAGTGTACCCATGGGCGACTGGTCTTGGTTTCCCCTTTCCCACCAGCAACAAAACAAACACCATAACCAAAAACAATACTCACAGGTGATGACAAAGTGCTATGGAGGTGCTTTAAACAAAAGAGAGGTTTAAGACACAAAGCGAGAGTGAAACACAGAGACCTACAGACATGGCATTTACAGAGAGATTGAGCTCTAGAACAAAGAAATGATGGGGTTTTTAAACCATGGGGAAGGAACTGTGATAGGATAGGAAGTAGGAGGAGGTGTGTCTTCTGATTGATGATTGATTGTTGACTGATTGGGGAGTGATGATTTTCACCTGTGAGGGGAGAAGGAGAGAAAAGAAACACACACACAGGATACACACACACAGGATAACTGTATCCGTAACAATACATATAGACCTATATAGACTAGGTGGAGATATAGATTATAATACCTACAGACCTATAATAGACTAGGTGGAGATATAGATTATAATACATACAGACTAGGTGGAGATATAGATTATTATACATACAGACCTATATAGACTAGTATAATACATACAGACCTATATAGACTAGGTGGAGATATAGATTATAATACATACAGACCTATATAGACTAGGTGGAGATATAGATTATAATACCTACAGACCTATAATAGACTAGGTGGAGATATAGATTATAATACATACAGACTAGGTGGAGATATAGATTATAATACATACAGACCTATATAGACTAGGTGGAGATATAGATTATAATACATACAGACCTATATAGACTAGTATAATACATATAGACCTATATAGACTAGTATAATACATATAGACCTATATAGACTAGGTGGAGATGTAGATTATTATACATATAGACCTATATAGACTAGGTGGAGATGTAGATTATAATACCTACAGACCTATAATAGACTAGGTGGAGATATAGATTATAATACCTACAGACCTATATAGACTAGTATAATACATATAGACCTATATAGACTAGGTGGAGATATAGATTATAATACATACAGACCTATATAGACTAGTATAATACATACAGACCTATATAGACTAGGTGGAGATATAGATTATAATACATATAGACTAGGTGGAGATATAGATTATAATACATACAGACCTATATAGACTAGTATAATACATACAGACCTATATAGACTAGGTGGAGATATAGATTATAATACATATAGACCTATAGACTAGACTAGGAGATATAGATTATAATACATACAGACCTATATAGAC
>NW_027033510.1:0-6348 GCF_034236695.1 Oncorhynchus nerka | reverse complement strand
ATTGTACTTCGTTCAGTTACGTATTGCTATGTTTTGGTCACTTGAATGCTGGCGGTGCTTTCACTCTAGTGGTAGCATGAGACGGAGTCTGCAACCCACACAAGTGGCTCAGGTAGTGCAGCTCATCCAGGATGGCACATCAATGCGAGCTGTGGCAAGAAGGTTTGTTGTGTCTGTCAGCATAGTGTCCAGAGCATGGAGGCGCTACCAGGAGACAGGCCAGTACATCAGGAGATGTAGAGGAGGCCGTAGGAGGGCAACAACCCAGCAGCAGGAACGCTACCGCTGCCTTTGTGCAAGGAGGAGCACTGCCAGAGCCCTGCAAAATGACCTCCAGCAGGCCACAAATGTGCATGTGTCTGCTCCATGAGGGTGGTATGAGGGCCCGACGTCCACAGGTGGGGGTTGTCTTTACAGCCAAGATTGGCACATTCGCCACTGGCGCCTTGTGCTCTTCACAGATGAAAGCAGGTTCACACTGAGCACATGTGACAGACGTGACACAGTCTGGAGACGCTGTGGAGAACGTTCTGCTGCCTGCAACATCCTCCAGCATGACCAGTTTGGTGGTGGGTCAGTCATGGTGTGGGGTGGCATTTCATTGGGGAGCCGCACAGCCCTCCATGTGCTCGCCAGGGTAGCCTGACTGCCATTAGGTACCGAGATGAGATCCTCAGACCCCAATGAGACCATATGCTGGTGCGGTTGGCCCTGGGTTCCTCCTAATGCAAGACAATGCTAGACCTCATGTGGCGTGTGTCAGCAGTTCCTGCAAGAGGAGGCATTGATGCTATGGACTGGCCCGCCCGTTCCCAGACCTGAATCAATTGAGCACATCTGACATCATGTCAGGGTTGCACCAGACTGGGAGGTTGGCGGATGCTTTAGTCAGGTCTGGGAGGAGATCCCTCAAGACAATCCGCCACCTCATCAGGAGCATGCCCAGGCATTGTAGGGAGGTCATACAGGCATGTGGAGGCCACACACACACTACTGAGCCTCATTTTTGACTTGTTTAAGGACATTACATCAAAGTTGGATCAGCCTGTAGTGTGGTTTTCCACTTTAATTTTTGTGAGACTCAAATCCAGACTTCGCCATGGGTTGATAAATTTGATTTCCATTGATAATTTGTGTGAATTTGTTGTCAGCACATTCAACTATGTAAAGAAAAAAAAGTATTTAATAAGAATATTTCATTCATTCAGATCTAGGATGTGTTATTTTAGTGTTCCCTTTATTTTTGAGTAGTGTATATATAGAGTTGAAGGTTGAATATATTATTATTATTACCTACTAGATCTACTGTCTCTTTTATATTATGACATTTCAGCTAGATCTACTGTCTCTAATATATTTCAACAGACCAGCTGTATCTACTGTCTCCATTTCACTTTGGCCATTGATGTGGTCCTGCCCTCTCCTCAACAGCCTCAAATAGGCTATTTCATGTGGGTTGGGGTAGGGGCGGCAGACACACGCATCTCACATTTCATGACATTAAATGTTTAAATATTGCTTCTAAAATAAATAAAAAATCACCGATAAATATTTTATATTATTAAATCCAAACAAGGGCATTAGCATGATAAAGAACTTACCGGTCAGTGTCCTCTCCGGTTATCTTCTCTACAATGCAATGAATCGCTAAATAAAGCATCCTACAACAATCTCTGTCTCACCTTCTAATCAATGTATTCCTAAGAAGTTGTGTGTGTCACGTCTGTAAATCTAGACTTAAGATTTAGCTTTCCCCTGACTTAATGGCCATGTGATTGATATATAAACAGCTGAATCTGCGCGTTCACCAAACAATGCAATGTGTAATATGTGTTTCTCTTTCGGTATGAAAATTCAATGGCATGACTCTCTTTACACTGGAGCTTACTACATGGGTTGGTCTTGCAACACATAAACATGGTGTATTGCCGTTTTTAGCTCAACTCGTGGCTATCTACCCAGCTTGTTTTCAAGGCGATCAGTGGTCATTGGGTTAAAAGACAGTCAATCAACGAAACAGCGGGCAAATCATTGGTGCACAATGATGTCATTACTTGTTGTCTTCCAAATCCGGTTTCTTTCAGTCAATACGTCCCGCAAAATGGCTCATCAGGTTTGATTGTGTTACAAACAAAACCAGTTGATTGCAGTGAAACCAAACCTGACTGGAAAAGTCACGTTCTTTGTGGGTGATTTACCTGGAATGTGTCGTCAAATGGGTAGAGACGAATTCACGACACAAAGGGGTTCACAAAATGTTTAGTGTTAGGCTATAAAAACTGATTTTTATCAAACAAAAGATCATTCATTGTGTAACAATGAGCATTGGAATTACAAACAGATGAAGACCGTCAAAAGGTAAACGATTTATTTTAATGCAGTTTGATTATATTTACTATTGCTGGTTAATTTTGTTATTTATTTTTATGGGGCTCTATGCTCAGAGGTTAATGTTGTAAATGACTATTGTAGCTGGAAACGGCTGATTTTTATTGGGATATCTACAGAGGCCCGTTATCAGCAACCATCGCTCCTGTGTTCCAATGGCACGTTGTGTTAGCTAATCCAAGTTTATCATTTTAAAAGGCTAATTGATCATTCAAATCAAATCAAATTTTATTTGTCACATACACATGGTTAGCAGATGTTAATGCAAGTGTAGCGAAATGCTTGTGCTTCTAGTTCCGACAATGCAGTGATAACCAACAAGTAATCTAACTAACAATTCTAAAACTACTGTCTTATACACAGTGTAAGGGGATAAAGAATATGTACATAAGGATATATGAGTGAGTGATGGTACAGAGCAGCATACAGTAGATGGTATCGAGTACAGTATATACATATGAGATGAGTATGTAGACAAAGTAAACAAAGTGGCATAGTTAAAGTGGCTAGTGATACATGTATTACATAAGGATGCAGTCGATGATGTAGAGTACAGTATATACGTATGCATATGAGATGAATAATGTAGGGTAAGTAACATTATATAAGGTAGCATTGTTTAAAGTGGCTAGTGATATATTTACATCATTTCCCATCAATTCCCATTATTAAAGTGGCTGGAGTTGTGTCAGTGTCAATGACAGTGTGTTGGCAGCAGCCACTCAATGGTGGCTGTTTAACAGTCTGATAGCCTTGAGATAGAAGCTGTTTTTCAGTCTCTCAGTCCCAGCTTTGATGCACCTGTACTGACCTCGCCTTCTGGATGATAGCGGGGTGAACAGGCAGTGGTTCGGTGGTTGATGTCCTTGATGATCTTTATGGCCTTCCTGCTAACATCGGGTGGTGTAGGTGTCCTGGAGGGCAGGTAGTTTGCCCCGGTGATGCTGTGCAGACCTCACTACCCTCTGGAGAGCCTTACGGTTGAGGGCGGAGCAGTTGCCGTACCAGGCGTGTCTGACCATAGGATGCTCTCGATTGTGCATCTGTAGAAGTTTGTGAGTGCTTTTGGTGACAAGCCGAATTTCTTCAGCCTGGCAAGAAGAATGCTGGGGAGTGGTGCGCGATGTGCCCTTGTCCGGAGTCTGACCAGAAGACCGCTACGTTTCCCTCTTTTTCGGAGTCGTTTTCTTGGGTCGCTGCATGCGTCATTCCGTTATTTGTCCTGTTTGTAAGGCAGAACACAGGATCCGCGTCCTTGAAAAACATATTCTTAGTCGTACTGATGGTGAGTTAGCTGATCTTATATTCAGTAGTTCTTCTCGACTGTATGTAATGAAACCTAAGATGACCTGGGGTACTAATGTAGGAAATAACACGTAAAAAAACAAAAAACTGCATAGTTTCCTAGGAACGCGAAGCGAGGCGGCCATCTCTGTCGGCGCCGGAAGTATCACCCTCTTGTTGTTAGCACAGCTGAAACTGTTGTACTGATTTAGAGAAGCAATAAAACTGTCCTTCTTTAGACTAGTTGAGTGTCTGGAGCATCAGCATTTGTGGGTTCGATTACAGGCTCAAAATGGCCAAGGAACAAAGTACTTTCTTATGAAACTCGTCAGTCTATTCTTGTTCTGAGAAATGAAGGCTATTCCATGCGAGAAACTGTAGATCTGGTACAGCGCTGTGTACTACTCCCTTCACAGAAGAGCGCAAACTGGCCCTAACCAGAATAGAAAGAGGAGTGGGAGGCCCCAGTGCACAACTGAGCAAGAGGACAAGTACATTAGTGTCTAGTTTGAGAAACGGATGCCTCACAAGTCTTCAACTGGCAGCTTCATTAAATAGTACCTGCAAAACACCAGTCTCGACGTCAGCAGTGAAGAGGCTACTCCGGGATGCTGGCGTTCTAGGCAGAGTTTCTCTGTCCAGTCTCAACGTCAGCAGTGAAAGAGGCTACTCCCGGGATGCTGGCGTTCTAGGCTTGTTCACTCTGTCCAGTCTCGGCGTCAGCAGTGAAGAGGCTACTCCCGGGATGCTGGCGTTCTAGCTTCACTCTGTAGTCTCGACGTCAGCAGTGAAGAGGCTGGGATGCTGGCGTTCTAGCTTCCTCTGTCAGTCTCGACGTCAGCAGTGAAGATACCCCGGGATGCTGGCGTTCTGAGCAGGATTCCTCTGTCCAGTCTCGGCGTCAGCAGTGAAGAGGCTACTCCGGGATGCTGGCGTTCTAGGCAAGTTTCTCTGTCAGTCTCGGCGTCAGCAGTGAAGAGGCTACTCCGGGATGCTGGCGTTCTAACTCTGTCCAGTCTCGACGTCAGCAGTGAAGAGGCTACTCCCGGGATGCTGGCGTTCTAGGCAGACCTCTGTCCAGTCTCGGCGTCAAGTGAAAAGGCTACTCCCGGATGCTGGCGTTCTTTCCTCTGTCCAGTCTCGGCGTCAGCAGTGAAGAGTCTATTCCGGGATGCTGGCGTTCTAGGCAAAGTCTCGGCGTCAGCAGTGAAGAAGACTACTCGGGATGCTGGCGTTCTGGCAATTTCTGTCCAGTGTCTGTTCTTTGCCCATCTTAATCTTGGCTTTTTATTGTCCAGTCTGAGATCTAGCTTTTTCTTTGCCAAATAGGAGTGGCGATATCGTCCACTATTATCCTCAGTAATTTTACATCCAAGTTGTCTGAACCCGTGACTTGTCAATGAAACAACAACAACATCACCTCTTCCACAACAATTCAGCTTGTCTTTCATAATTTTGTCAGAAATGTGGTGTCAGTGCATGTCATGCCTAAGTTTGCTAATCTTAAATCTTTAAAGTAGTTGGAAATATCAGTTGTTTTTGAATGAATGAGCCGTCTTGATTCAATTAATGATTTCTCAATTTGCAATACATTTGCCAGACTGATTTGCCATTCCATTTGCCTCATCCCTCTCAACTATACCCATAAATCAACTGGGTTTGAACTGTTTTTAGTCATTGTCTTAATGGGTGCATACTTATTAGTAACTGGAATAAGCAATTTCATAAACGTGTCAAGTGCAGATTTTGTACATTTGCCCACTGACAAAGAAATGATCCGTCTATAATTTGAATGGTTTATTTGAACAGTGAGAGACAGAATAACAACAAAAAAATCCAGAAAAACGCATGTCAGAAATGTTATACATTTATTTGCATTTTAATGAGGGAAATAAGTATTTGACCCCCTCTCAATCAGAAAGATTTCTGGCTCCCAGGTGTCTTTTATACAGGTAACGAGCTGAGATTAGGAGCACACTCTTAAAGGGAGTGTTCCTAATCTCAGTTTGTTACCTGTATAAAAGACACCTGTCCACAGGAGCAATCAATCAATCAGATTCCAAACTCCACCATGGCCAAGACCAAAGAGCTCTCCAAGGATGTCAGGGACAAGATTGTAGACCTACACAAGGCTGGACTGGGCTACAAAACCATCGCCAAGCAGCTTGAGAAGGTGACAACAGTTGGTGCGATTATTCGCAAATGGAAGAAAAACAAAATAACTGTCAATCTCCCTCGGCCTGGGGCTCGATGCAAGATCTCACCTCGTGGAGTTGTAATGATCATGAGATCGGTGAGGAATCAGCCCAGAACTACACGGGAGGATCTTATCAATGATCTCAAGGCAGCTGGGGCCATAGTCACCAAGAAAACAATTGGTAACACACTACACCGTGAAAGACTGAAATCCGGCAGGGCCTGTAAGGTCCCCCTGCTCAAGAAAGCACATATACATGCCCGTCTGAAGTTTGCCAAGGAACATCAAATCAAATCAAATTTTATTTGTCACATACACATGGTTAGCAGATGTTAATGCGAGTGTAGCGAAATGCTTGTGCTTCTAGTTCCGACAATGCAGTAATAACCAACAAGTAATCTAGCTAACAATTCCAAAACTACTACCTTATAGACACAAGTGTCAGGGGATAAGAATATGTACATAAAGATATATGAGTG
>NW_027033509.1:0-6346 GCF_034236695.1 Oncorhynchus nerka | reverse complement strand
AGACAGAGGTAGGTAGACTACAGGTAGGGATTAGGATGATCTCCACTACTCTCTCCTCTGTCCCCTCCCCTCTCTCTCTCCACTACTCTCTCCTCTGTCCCCTCCCCTCCTCTCTCTCTCCACTACTCTCTCCTCTGTCTCCTCCCCTCCCCTCTCTCTCCACTACTCTCTCCTCTGTCCCCTCCCCTCCTCTCTCTCTCCACTACTCTCTCCTCTGTCTCCTCCCCTCCTCTCTCTCTCCACTACTCTCTCCTCTGTCTCCTCCCCTCCTCTCTCTCCACTACTCTCTCCTCTGTCCCCTCCCCTCCTCTCTCTCTCCACTACCCCCTCCTTTCTCTCTCTCGTTCTCTCTCTCTTCCTGACATATAGTATCAGGCCTGTGGAGTTTGACTCAGGTCACATCTATGACGTGACAAACTTTTAAGCAGATAAGATCAGTTAAACCCACCTACATACAGGAAACACTGACATTAGAAAAACTCCACAGGAAACTGCTGGCAGAGCAGCAAAGTTACACATATAGTGTCTGCTATAATATCAAGTCTAACTTTCTACTGCTTCAGTTCACCTCTTATAAGGGTTTACTGGACAACTTGAATAAGGTCTGGATGTCTTATATTGAAAACAGTACAACAAAAGGAGTCTGTATTGAAAAGATGCCCACTTCCTGTTTTCAACAGCTGCTGGGTTGTTCCGTCCTGCCCTGGGGGTCTGCTGTCCTGTGGGTTGTCACTCTGGCCTTGACCTAATACACCTGAAACCAATAATTAATGTTTCACTAAGATCCTAAAGCTGGAGTGGGGTTGTGTTGGGTTGGGGCTCTGCAGGGCAGTGGACATATAGGGACAGGACAGGGAGACCCAGATATATTGTGTGGATGTTAAAGAGCTCTACAGTTCTACTAGGTCATATGAGATGAATTATATGGAGGATGTAATGTAGAGTATATTGTGTGGATGTTAAACAGCTCTACAGGACTACTAGGTCATATGAGATGAATTGTGCTGTTTCTGTGTTAATATATGTGTAGGTGTTTCCAAACCTTTCCCTTGGGATGAAAACAAACAAAAGGTAGGAATGAAATTGTGTTGGAGAGAGTTGAGTTATGTACTAGACTGGTGGGGGTCAGGGAGAGAGTTGAGTTATGTACTAGACTGGTGGGGGTCTGGGGAGAAGTTGAATTATGTACTAGACTGATGGGGTCAGGAGAGAGTTAGGTGTGTACTAGACTGGTGGGGGTCAGGAGAAATTGAGTTATGTACACTAGACTGGTGGGTGTCAGGAAGAGAGTTGAGTTATGTACTAGACTGGTGGGGGTCTGGGAAGAGAGTTAGGTTATGTACTGAACTGATACGGTCAGGGAGAGAGTTGAGTTATGTACTAGACTGGTGGGGGTCAGGGAGAGAGTTGAGTTATGTACTAGACTGGTGGGGGTCAGGGAGAGAGTTGAGTTATGTACTAGACTGGTGTGAGTCGGGGAGCGAGTTGAGTTATGTACTAGACTGGTGGGGGTCAGGGAGAGAGTTGAGTTATGTTCTAGACTGGTGGGGGTCAGGGAGAGAGTTGAGTTATGTTCTAGACTGGTGGGGGTCAGGGAGAGAGTTGAGTTATGTACTAGACTGGTGGGGATCAGGGAGAGAGTTGAGTTATGTACTAGACTGGTGGGGGTCAGGGAGAGAGTTGAGTTATGTACTAGACTGGTGGGGGTCAGGGAGAGAGTTGAGTTATGTACTATCGGCATAAACATTCTTAGAGTACAAAGAAAAAGGCCCAAATAATGTAGGACAGAATTAGACCAATATCCATCACTAGTTAATATCCATCACTAATTAATATCCATCACTAATTAATATCCATCACTTATCATAGTGTATCCATACTATTACATCACTAGTGTATCCAGGAAACAACAAGCTTCAATGTCTATAACCACAGCAAAACAAGGCCAGCACTGAAATACCAGAGATGAACTCAGAAAAATCCCTTCATCAGCTAGTCCTGAAACTTAGTTCACAAACACACTAACCCAACAGAAACCCCTCAAGTGAAACTCAGACATTCTGGCCCAAGCAAATTATAATGACATACACATAAGCGATGGCAAACTATCTGGCCACGGTGACTGAGAAAAAAGCAGGACAAAAAATGGACAATGTACAGACTCTGTGAGTATGGCCTTGCTATTGAGAAGTGGCAGAGAAAGGCAGGCATTTCGTGCCACTGCCTAAAATGAGTTGGATACTGAGCTGTACACCTATCTGCCAAATGTACAACGATATAAGAGACACATATTTCCTCAGATTACAAAGACCCCAAAATATAATATTGTTATCTGTTAGGTGAAATACCACAGTGTGTAATCATGTCAGCAGAATGTGTGTGACCTGTTGTGATGAGAACAGGGTAACCAGTGGAGAACAAACACCACAGTAAATAAAACCTAGGACTAGATGTATCACTTTAGTTCATTTCCCTTGACATTTGTACTTCTACTTTTTTGTTCACACAGATCCGCTCTCCTACACACCAGCTGGCTGAGAGGAGCTTAGTGGAGCCAGGTGGCTGAGAGGGCCCTAGTGGAGCCAGCTGGTTGAGAGGGCCTAGTGGAGCCAGCTGGTTGAGAGGGCCCTAGTGGAACCAACTGGTTGAGGGCCCTAGTGGAGCCAGCTGGTTGAGTGGGCCCTAGTGGAGCAGGCTGGTTGAGAGGGCCCCAGTGGAGGCAGGCTGGTTGAGAGGGCCCTAGTGGAGCAGTTGGCTGAGAGGGACCTAGTTGAGCCGACTGGTTTAGAGGCCCTAGTGGAGCTAGTTGGTTTAGGGAGCCCTAGTGGAGCCAGATGGTTGAAGGGCACCAGTGGAGCAAGCTGGCTGAGGGCCCTAGTGGGGCAGATGTTTGAAAGGGCCTAGTGGAGCCAGCTGGTTGAGAGGGCCCTAGTGGGCCAGCTGGCTGAGAGGGCCCTAGTGGATCTGGATGACTGAAGAGCTTAGTGGAGCCGGCTGGTTGAGGGGCCTTAGTGGAGCCGGCTGACTGAGAGGGCCTTGATGGAGTCAGATGGTTGAGAGGGCCCTAGTGGAGCCAGCTTTACTGAGAAGGGCAATAGTGGAGCCAGATGGTTGAAAGGGCCCTAATGGAGCCAGCTGGCTGAGAGGGCCCTAGTGGAGCCAGATGGTTGAGGGGTCCTTAGTGGGCCAGCTGGTTGAGAGGCCCTAGTGGAGTCGACTGGTTGAGAGGCCTAGTGGAACCAGCTGGCTGAGAAATTGCCTTAGTGGAGCCGGCTGGCTGAGAGGGCCCTAGTGGAGCCAGCTGGCTGAGAGGGCACGGGAGTGGAGCCGGCTGGCTGAGAGGCCCCTAGTGGAGCCAGCTGGGCCCTTGTGGATCCATCCAGCTGGTTGAGAGGGCCTATAGGAGCCAGCTGGTTGAGAGGGCCTAGTGGAGCCGGCTGGCTGAGAGAGGCCCTAGTGGAGCCAGGTGGCTGGGGAGCCCTAGTGGGAGGCCGGCTGGCTGAGAGGGCTAGTGGAGCCGGCTGGCTGAGGAAGGGCCCTAGTGGAGCCGTCTGGCTGAGAGGGCCTAGTGGAGCCAGCTGTTTGGGAAAGGGCCCTATTGGAGCTGGCTTGTTGAGAGAGGCCTTAGTGGAGCCGGCTGTTTGAGAGGGCCCTATTGGAGCCAGGTGGCTGAGAGGGCCCTAGTGCAGCCGGCTGGCTGAGAGGGCCCTAGTTGAGCCAGGTGGCTGAGAGGGCCCTTGTTCAGTCCTGCCCTGGGGGTCTGCTGTCCTGTGTGTTGTCACTCTGTCCTTGACCTAATACACCTGAAACCAATAGTGAATGTGTCACTAAGATCCCTAAAGCTGAGTGGGATGTGTGTTGGGTTGGGGTGGTGGAGGACGGAGCCGACCCAGCCACACAGTATGTACAAAAGTATGTGGACACCCTTTCAAATTAGTGGATTTGGCTATTCAGGCACACCCCTTCCTGACCTGTGACAAAAAATTGAGCACACTGCCATGCAATCTCCATAGACAAACAATGGCAGTACAATGGCCTTACTGAAGAACTCAGTGACAATCAACACGTCACCATCATAGTAATACCTTTTCAACATGTCTGTTGGTCTAATTTCCACCCTGCTTTGGGAGGACGTCTAGGAGCAGCAGTGGCTTAGCCTCGAAGTGGTAGCTCACACAAGCTCACAGAACGGGACTGAGAGTGCTGAAGTTTGTCGCGTGTGAAATCATCTGTCTCGGTTGCAACACTCACTTCCGAATTCCAAACTTCACTCTGGAAGAAACTTCAGCACAAGAACTGTTCGTCTGGAGCTTCATGAAATGAGTTTCTACAGCAAGAGCAGCACTGAAGCCTAAGATCACCATGTGCAATGCTGGAGTGGAAGCATTTTCTCTGGAGTAATAAATCACGTTTCCCCATCTGGCAGTCCATACCACAAACCTGGGTTTTGGCAGATGCCAGGAGGAAGCTACCTGCCCCAAAACATAGCGCCAACTGTAAGTTTGGTGGAGGAGGAATAATGGTCTGGGGTTGTTTTAATGGATCGTGTTAGGCCCCTTAGTTTCATTGAAGGAAATCTAATCCTTCTACAGCATACAATGACATTCTAGACTATTCTGTGCTTCCAACTTTGTGGCAACAGTTTGGGAAGGCCCTTTCCTGTTTCAACGCCTGACAATGCCCCTGTACACAAGCGGGGTCATACAGAAATAGTTTGTTAAGATCGATGTGGAAGAACTTTACTGGCCTTCACAGAGCCCTGACCCATAAACCCCATTGAATACCTTGAGGATGAATTGAAATGCCGACTGCGAGCCAGGCCTAATCGCCCCAACCTCACTAATGCTGTTGTGGCTGAATGGAAGCAAGTCCCTGCAGCAATGTTCCATCATCTAGTGGAAAGCCTTCCCAGAACAGTGGAGGCTGTTATAGCAGCAAAGGTGCACCAACTCCATATTAATGCCCATGATTTTGGAATGAGATGTTAGATGAGCAGGTGTCCACATACTTTTGGTCATGTAGTGTACATTCCCCTTCCATGCAAATGTGTAACTCTCTTTGCAGATGAGATTAAATCTAATTTAAAAAATATATTTATATAATTTTTTTAATCATTAATTTCAGAGGTCAGGGGTCAAGCTGAGCCGGACCAAGAGTGGACAAGGTTGCTGGTTATGATGACATCACTGGTGAGAAGTCAGTAAAGACAAGATATTCAGTTGGCTGCATGTTAGTCTGTCAGCCCTATCTCTGTTGACATCTCACTTTCTCTCCACGCCTTCTCTCTCTCTCTCTGTTCCTCTCTCTCTCTTCCTGACAGATAGCATCAGACCTGTTGCCTTGGTAACAGACCTCTATCATCTACACCCCCCTTCTCCTACTCTAACATCAGACCAATATAATATATAACATGTCAAGTATAAGTAGTTCCATAAAACACTTCTTGTTATTGGTTTTTAGAATGGTTTGTATGGACACAGGACTTTCTTCATGTGGTATAATAAAGTTTACTAATATTGAACTGTAGATGTATACTCTACCTACCTGGTGGACTGACGCTTTGAGCCTGGAGGTCTGAGGAGAAAGAGAGAGACAGAGGAGAAATGGAGAGAGAGACAGAGAGATATAGGAGAAAGAGAGAGACAGAGGAGAAAGGGAGAGAGAGACAGAGAGATAGAGAGAAAGGGAGGAGTCAGAGGAAGAGAGAGGCAGAGGTTAAATCAACATAACATGACCTTTCATGATATGATGGGGATGAAAGTGGTATGGTGCAACAACACCCATGTGTAAACACATTCGCCATCTCTCCCCTACCCTCCTCTCTCCTCCACCCTCCTCTCTCCCTTACCCTCCTCTCTCCTCCACCCTCCTCTCTCCCCTACCATCTTCTCTCCTCCGCAAATCTCTCTATCCCCTCCCTGCCATCATCTCTACTCTACCCTTCTCTCTCCTATCCTCCACTCTCCCCTTCCCTCCTTTCTCCCCTCCCCTTCTCTCTACCCTACCCTCCTCTCTCCTCTACCCTTCTCTCATATCTACCCTCCTCTCTCACCTATCTTGCTCTATGCCCTCCTTTCCCATCACCCCTCCCTTTCTCTCTCCCCTCGCTTTCTCTCTCCCCAACCCTCCTCTCTCCCTACCCTCTCTCTCTCTCCTCCTCCTCAAATATCTCTCCCCACCCCTCCTCTCATCTCTCTCTCATTCTCTCTCTCTTCGTGACGTATAGTGTTGGACCTGTTGATCTTGACTTAGCTAATAGACCTCTAGCATCTACACCCCTCCCTTCTCCTACTCTAACATAACACCAATATAATATATAATACATAATATATACTCTCATTCATTT
>NW_027033508.1:0-6345 GCF_034236695.1 Oncorhynchus nerka | reverse complement strand
GAGGAGGAGGAGAGGTGTATAGAGAGAGGAGGAGGTGAGAGAGGTGTATGAGAGAGGAGGAGGTAGAGGTGTATAGAGAGGAGGTAGAGAGAGTAGGAGAGAGGTGAGAGAGGAGGAGGTAGAGAGAGGAGGAGGTAGAGAGAGTGTATAGAGAGGAGGAGGTAGAGAGGTGTATAGAGAGAGGAGGAGGTAGAGAGAGTGTATAGAGAGGAGGAGGTGGAGAGGTGTATAGAGAGGAGAGGAGGAGGTAGGAGAGGTGTATAGAGAGAGGAGAGAGGTGAGAGGGGAGAGAGAGGAGGTAGAGAGAGGTGTATAGAGAGGAGGAGGTAGAGAGAGGTGTATAGAGAGAGAGGAGGTAGAGAGGTGTATAGAGAGGAGGAGGTAGAGAGGTGTATAGAGAGAGGAGGAGGTAGAGAGAGGTGTATAGAGAGAGGAGGTAGTGTAGAGAGAGGTGTATAGAGAGGAGGGAGGAGTGTAGAGAGAGGTGATAGAGAGAGGTAGAGAGAGGAGGAGGTGAGAGAGGAGAGGAGGAGAGAGGTGTATAGAGAGGAGGAGGTAGAGAGGTGTATAGAGAGGAGGAGGAGTGAGAGGTGTATGAGAGAGAGGAGGAGTAGAGAGAGGTGTATAGAGAGGAGGAGGAGGTAGAGGAGGTGTATAGAGAGGAGGAGGTAGAGAGAGGAGGTAGAGAGAGGAGGTAGAGAGAGGTGTATAGAGAGAGGAGAGAGGTAGAGAGAGGTGTATAGAGAGAGGAGGAGGTAGAGAGGTGTAGAGAGAGGTAGGAGGTAGAGAGGTGATAGAGAGGAGGAGGTATAGAGAGGAGGAGGTAGAGAGAGGTGTATAGAGAGGGAGGAGGTAGAGAGGTGTATAGAGGGAGGAGGTAGAGAGAGGAGGAGGTAGAGAGAGGTGTATAGAGAGGAGGAGGTAGAGAGAAGGAGGTAGAGAGGTAGAGAGGAGGAGGTAGAGGTGTATAGAGAGGAGGAGGTAGAGAGAGGTGTATAGAGAGGAGGAGGTAGAGAGGTGTATAGGAGGAGGTAGGTAGAGAGGTGTATAGAGAGAGGAGGAGGTAGAGAGAGAGGTATAGAGAGGAGGAGGTAGAGAGAGGAGGAGGTAGAGAGAGGTGTATAGAGAGGGGAGGAGGTAGAGAGAGTGTATAGAGAGAGGAGAGAGGTAGAGAGAGGTGTATAGAGAGGAGGAGGTAGAGAGAAGTGTATAGAGAGGAGGTAGAGGAGAGAGTATAGAGAGGAGGTAGAGAGAGGAGGAGGTAGAGAGAGGTGTATAGAGAGGAGGAGGTAGAGAGGTGTATAGAGAGGAGGAGGTAGAGAGAGGTGTATAGAGAGAGGAGGAGGTAGAGAGAGGTGTATAGAGAGGGAGGAGGTAGAGAGGTGTATAGAGAGGGAGAGAGGGAGGGAGAGGTGTATAGAGAGGAGGTAGAGAGAGGTGTATAGAGAGAGGTAGAGAGTAGAGAGAGGAGGGTAGAGAGGAGGAGGTAGAGAGAGGTGTATGAGAGAGAGTGAGAGAGGTAGAGAGAGAGAGAGAGGAGAGAGAGGTGTATAGAGAGAGAGAGAGAGAGGTAGAGAGGTGTATAGAGAGGAGGAGGTAGAGAGAGGTGTATAGAGAGAGGAGAGAGAGAGAGAGAGTAGAGAGAGAGAGAGAGAGAGTGAGAGAGAGAGAGAGAGGTAGAGAGAGAGAGAGAGTAGAGAGAGAGAGAGAGAGTAGAGAGAGGAGAGAGAGGTGTATAGAGAGGAGGAGGTAGAGAGAGGTGTATAGAGAGGAGAGGTAGAGAGAGGTGTATAGAGAGGAGGAGGTAGAGAGAGGAGGAGGTAGAGAGAGGTGTATAGAGAGAGGAGGAGGTAGAGAGAGGTGTATAGAGAGGGGAGGAGGTAGAGAGAGGTGTATAGAGAGGGGAGGAGGTAGAGAGGTGATAGAGGAGGAGGTAGAGAGAGGAGGAGGTAGAGAGAGGTGTATAGAGAGAGAGGTAGAGAGAGAGGAGTAGAGAGAGGGTAGGGAGGTAGAGAGAGGTGTATAGAGAGGAGGAGGTAGAGAGAGGTGTATAGAGAGGAGGAGGTAGAGAGAGGTGTATGAGAGAGGAGGAGGTAGAGAGAGGTGTAGAGAGAGAGGGAGGAGGTAGAGAGAGGTGTATAGAGAGAGGAGGAGGTAGAGAGAGGTGTATAGAGAGAGGAGGAGGTAGAGAGAGGTGTATAGAGAGAGAGGAGAGAGAGGGTATAGAGAGGAGGAGTGTAGAGAGAGGTAGAGAGAGGAGGAGGTAGAGAGAGGTGTATAGAGAGAGGAGGAGAGAGAGAGGAGTGAGGTAGAGAGAGGAGGAGGTAGAGAGAGGAGTAGAGAGAGGAGAGAGGTAGAGAGAGGTGATAGAGAGAGGAGGAGGTAGAGAGAGGTGTATAGAGAGAGGAGGAGGTAGAGAGAGGTGTATAGAGAGAGAGGAGGTAGAGAGAGGTGTAGAGAGAGGAGGAGGTAGAGAGAGAGGAGAGAGAGAGGAGGAGGTAGAGAGAGGAGGAGAGAGAGAGGAGAGAGAGAGGAGGAGAGTAGAGAGAGGTGTATAGAGAGAGAGGAGGTAGAGAGAGGTGTATAGAGAGAGGAGAGAGAGGTGAGAGAGAGAGGAGGTAGAGAGAGGTGTAGGGAGAGAGGAGGAGGTAGAGAGAGGTGTATAGAGAGAGGAGGAGGTAGAGAGAGGAGGAGGTAGAGAGAGGTGTATAGAGAGAGGAGGTAGAGAGAGGGATGAGAGAGGAGAGGTAGAGAGGTGTATAGAGAGGAGGAGGTAGAGAGAGGTATAGAGAGAGAGGAGGTAGAGAGAGTGTATAGAGAGAGGTAGAGAGAGAGGTGTAGAGAGAGGAGGAGGTAGAGAGAGGTGTATAGAGAGAGGAGGAGGTAGAGAGAGGTGTAGAGAGAGGTGGTAGAGAGGTGTATAGAGAGAGGTAGAGAGAGGTGATAGGAGAGAGGAGGAGGTAGAGAGAGTGTAGAGAGAGGAGGTAGAGAGAGGAGGAGGTAGAGAGAGGTGTATAGAGAGAGGAGGAGGTAGAGAGAGAGGAGAGAGGAGAGTAGATAGAGGAGAGGTAGAGAGGTATAGAGAGAGGAGGTAGAGTGTATAGAGAGAGGAGGAGGTAGAGAGAGATGTATAGAGAGAGGAGAGAGATGTAGGGAGAGAGGTAGAGATGAGGAGGTAGAGAGAGGAGGAGGTAGAGAGAGGTGTATAGAGAGAGGAGGAGGTAGAGAGAGGTGTATAGAGAGAGGTGTATAGAGAGAGGAGGAGGTAGAGAGAGGTGTATAGAGAGAGGAGGAGGTAGAGAGAGGAGGAGGTAGAGAGAGGTGTATAGAGAGGAGGAGGTAGAGAGAGGTGTATAGAGAGAGGAGGAGGTAGAGAGAGGTGTATAGAGAGAGGAGGAGGTAGAGAGAGGAGGAGGTAGAGAGAGGTGGATAGAGAGAGGAGATGTAGAGAGAGGAGGAGGTAGAGAGAGGAGGAGGTAGAGAGAGGTAGGAGGTGAGAGAGAGGTAGAGAGAGGTGTATGAGAGAGGAGGAGGTAGAGAGAGGTGTATGAGAGAGGAGAGAGGGGAGGAGGAGAGGGATAGAGAGAGGAGGAGGTAGAGAGAGGTGTATAGAGAGAGAGAGGAGAGAGAGGAGGGGTAGAGAGAGGTGTATAGAGAGAGGAGGAGGAGGAGGAGGTAGAGAGAGGTGATGAGAGAGGAGGAGGTAGAGAGAGGTGTATAGAGAGAGGAGGAGGTAGAGAGAGGAGGAGGAGTAGAGAGAGGTGAGAGAGAGGTAGAGAGAGGAGTGATAGAGAGAGGAGGAGGTAGAGAGAGGTAGAGAGAGAGAGGAGGAGGTAGAGAGAGAGAGGAGAGTAGAGAGAGGAGGTAGAGAGAGAGGAGAGAGAGGTAGAGAGGAGGAGGAGAGAGAGGAGGAGTGTAGAGAGAGGAGGAGGTAGAGAGAGGTGTATAGAGAGAGGAGGAGGTAGAGAGAGAGGTGATAGAGAGAGGAGGAGGTAGAGAGAGGTGTATAGAGAGAGGAGGTAGAGAGGTGTATAGAGAGAGGGGTGAGAGAGGGAGAGTAGAGAGAGGTGTATAGAGAGAGGAGGAGGTAGAGAGAGGTATAGAGAGAGGAGGAGGTAGAGAGAGGAGGGAGGTAGAGAGAGGTGTATAGAGAGAGGAGGAGGTAGAGAGAGGAGGAGGTAGAGAGAGAGTGTATAGAGAGGGATGAGGTAGAGAGGTGTATAGAGAGAGGAGGAGGAGAGGGAGGAGGAGGTAGAGAGAGGAGGAGGTAGAGAGAGGAGGTAGAGAGAGGTGTATAGAGAGGGGAGGAGGTAGAGAGGTAGAGAGAGAGGAGGAGGTAGAGAGAGGTGTATAGAGAGAGGAGGAGGTAGAGGGAGGAGGAGGTAGAGAGAGGTGTATAGAGAGAGGAGGAGGTAGAGAGAGGTGTATAGAGAGAGGTGTATAGAGAGAGGAGGAGGTAGAGAGAGGTGTATAGAGAGAGGTGTATAGAGAGAGGAGGAGGTAGATGTTGTAATTAAGGATGGATCCACTGGAAAACACTTCCTGGAGGTAATTTGTTTTTTATTGAATATATTTATCAACATTAAATTACTTTTTTTATTTAGGGAGAATTTTAAGTTACTTCAGCCCGAGCTGGTCTTAGTGTGTGCATAAATCCCCTGATTGGACATAGCAGCTGGGGCGCCGGAGAGGCTGTTTCCACAACCACAGTCCCCTGATAGATTAAGTCTGGGTTTCCTCCACTGTGTAATGGATTATCAATGTGCAGGATTTGTTTAGTTTATTACACCTCTGCTCGTGAAGGGAAAGGAGAGAATGAATGAGAAGATCGCAGCCCCCTTTTCTCACCTTGAGACGTATACGCAAACATTGCAATATGGATCGATTTGAGTCCCTGGCTGGCATCCCAAATGACATCCTAGGCCCTGTATGGTGCACTACTTTTGACGAGAGGTCTCCTGAGCATCTGTGATTCAAATGGATCCCTATTTGCAATGGTACTGTGAACCAACCGTCACGTGCTGCCACAGAAATCATTCATTTTTCTTGGCCATTTCTGTGTTTGTATTCTGAACACATGACGACCGAGGCAGCTTTTGGTCCGACCGTCTGCCTTGTGTCTGCCCTATATTGCAGGTCCTGCAGTAATATAAAAGGAGAAGAAATGAGGTTGTGGGGAAGCTTGAATCCATCCTCTGAAGTCACCGTCACACTGCCCTCACCAGTGACGTGAGCGATTAAAGATTTATTGAGCGTTCAGGTGGTTCCAACCTTTAGCAAAGGCTTCTGAAGTTGGTTTAAGCAGTTGTGGTGTGTGTGTGTGTGTGTGTGTGTGTGTGTGTGTGTGTGTGTGTGTGTGTGTGTGTGTGTGTCGTGCGAGAGAGAGCATGCGTGCGTGCGAACGATCGATGTGTGTGTGTGTGTGTGTGGGAGCATGCGCATGAGCGAGCTGTCTCTTGAGTGCCGCTGACAGTCTCACAGTCACCTTTGAGCAGGAGGGCACTGATTGAGGATTACACCCCGTCTAATTAAAGTTTGTCTAATTAATACAGGGACAGAAAAGCAAACATTTAGCTACAGAGCTGATCAGCATTCTCTACAAGTCTTTCTCCCACAGGGTTCTCAGCCAATACATTCATATAGGTAGTTTAAATACTACACAGTACTTCAGTATAACTGTGAGCTTTACATTGATGAGCAGAACATCACAGTGGTATATCGTGACAGCATGTCCTAAAATTATCTTATGTAACAGGGGTGGTTTGGTGCAGGATTAGGAAAGTGAGGAGACTTGCTTTAACTCCCCAAACGAATGCCTAGGCTTTAGCTCTGCAGGCTGACAGTCTTGTGGTATCCGGGGACACAGGTTCGAACGGACTTACCTGTCGAGTTAGAGAAGCTTGGCCCCATTTCACAGTGAAGTCTCTCCAATGGCCTGGTGTGTGATTTGACATACAGCGTTTGCGTCAGGTAAACCTCACCTGTGTGACCCCATTGTTCCTTAGCCTGTTCTGCTCTGTTCTGTCGGTGACCGCTGTCCTGTCCCTGTCTGACAGTGTTTCTTGGTACTCTGTCTATCTCCATTGTGACTAGGCTAGCAGTTCTCGGAGCATGACAAGCCCACTGAATTCTGGCTGTTCTTCAGAGGTTCACTGAGTCAGTGGCTTATCACATCAATAGGATTTGGAAGTATACCACTGTACAGACTCTGCGTGGAAGTAGTATTTGTTTTGCTAATGTGTTGTTTATGTTTTATTTATTTAGAAATTACCAATGTGAAATCCTATTTGCCTTACGTATCAAGATTAGGTATTTTGTCAGATGGATAACCAATCCACCGACCGT
>NW_027033507.1:0-6344 GCF_034236695.1 Oncorhynchus nerka | reverse complement strand
AGGTAGCAGAGAGACTGGTGTTAGTTCAGTATAGTATCTCTATAGGTAACAGAGAGACTGGTGTTAGTTCAGTATAGTATCTCTGTAGGTAGCAGAGAGACTGGTGTTAGTTCAGTATGAAGTATCTCTGTGGTAGCAGAGAGACTGGTGTTAGTTCAGTATAGTATCTCTGTAGGTACGAAGACTGATGTTAGTACAGTAGAGACTGGTGTTAGTTCAGTATAGTATCTCTGTAGGTAGCAGAGACTGGTGTTAGTTCAGTATAGTATCTCTATAGGTAGCAGAGAGACTGGTGTTAGTTCAGTATAGTATCTCTGTAGGTAGCAGAGACTGGTGTTAGTTCAGTATAGTATCTCTGTAGGTAGCAGAGAGACTGGTGTTAGTTCAGTATAGTATCTCTATAGGTAGCAGAGAGACTGGTGTTAGTTCAGTATAGTATCTCTGTAGGTAGCAGAGAGACTGGTGTTAGTTCAGTAGAGACTGGTGTTAGTTCAGTATAGTATCTCTGTAGGTAACAGAGAGACTGGTGTTATTGGTTATCAGTATAGTATCTCTGTAGGTAGCAGAGAGACTGGTGTTAGTTCAGTATAGTATCTCTGTAGGTAGCAGAGAGACTGGTGTTAGTTCAGTATAGTATCTCTGTAGGTAGCAGAGAGACTGGTGTTAGTTCAGTATAGTATCTCTATAGGTAGCAGAGAGACTGGTGTTAGTTCAGTATAGTATCTCTGTAGGTAGCAGAGAGACTGGTGTTAGTTCAGTATAGTATCTCTGTAGGTAGCAGAGAGACTGGTGTTAGTTCAGTATAGTATCTCTATAGGTAACAGAGAGACTGGTGTTAGTTCAGTATAGTATCTCTGTAGGTAGCAGAGAGACTGGTGTTAGTTCAGTATAGTATCTCTGTAGGTAGCAGAGAGACTGGTGTTAGTTCAGTATAGTATCTCTGTAGGTAGCAGAGAGACTGGTGTTAGTTCAGTATAGTATCTCTGTAGGTAGCAGAGAGACTGGTGTTAGTTCAGTATAGTATCTCTATAGGTAGCAGAGAGACTGGTGTTAGTTCAGTATAGTATCTCTGTAGGTAGCAGAGAGACTGGTGTTAGTTCAGTATAGTATCTCTGTAGGTAGCAGAGAGACTGGTGTTAGTTCAGTATAGTATCTCTGTAGGTAGCAGAGAGACTGGTGTTAGTTCAGTATAGTATCTCTATAGGTAACAGAGAGACTGGTGTTAGTTCAGTATAGTATCTCTATAGGTAACAGAGAGACTGGTGTTAGTTCGACAGTAGAGACTGGTGTTAGTTCAGTATAGTATCTCTGTAGGTAGCAGAGAGACTGGTGTTAGTTCAGTATAGTATCTCTGTAGGTAGCAGAGAGACTGGTGTTAGTTCAGTATAGTATCTCTATAGGTAGCAGAGAGACTGGTGTTAGTTCAGTATAGTATCTCTGTAGGTAGCAGAGAGACTGGTGTTAGTTCAGTATAGTATCTCTGTAGGTAACAGAGAGACTGGTGTTAGTTCAGTATAGTATCTCTGTAGGTAGCAGAGAGACTGGTGTTAGTTCAGTATAGTATCTCTGTAGGTAGCAGAGAGACTGGTGTTAGTTCAGTATAGTATCTCTGTAGGTAGCAGAGAGACTGGTGTTAGTTCAGTATAGTATCTCTGTAGGTAGCAGAGAGACTGGTGTTAGTTCAGTATAGTATCTCTATAGGTAACAGAGAGACTGGTGTTAGTTCAGTATAGTATCTCTGTAGGTAGTAGAGAGACTGGTGTTAGTTCAGTATAGTATCTCTGTAGGTAGCAGAGAGACTGGTGTTAGTTCAGTAAGAGACTGGTGTTAGTTCAGTATAGTATCTCTGTAGGTAGCAGAGAGACTGGTGTTAGTTCAGTATAGTATCTCTATAGGTAGCAGAGAGACTGGTGTTAGTTCAGTATAGTATCTCTGTAGGTAGCAGAGACTGGTGTTAGTTCAGTAGAGACTGGTGTTAGTTCAGTATAGTATCTCTGTAGGTAGCAGAGAGACTGGTGTTAGTTCAGTATAGTATCTCTGTAGGTAGCAGAGAGACTGGTGTTAGTTCAGTATAGTATCTCTATAGGTAGCAGAGAGACTGGTGTTAGTTCAGTATAGTATCTCTGTAGGTAGCAGAGAGACTGGTGTTAGTTCAGTATAGTATCTCTATAGGTAACAGAGAGACTGGTGTTAGTTCAGTATAGTATCTCTGTAGGTAGCAGAGAGACTGGTGTTAGTTCAGTAGAGACTGGTGTTAGTTCAGTATAGTATCTCTGTAGGTAGCAGAGAGACTGGTGTTAGTTCAGTATAGTATCTCTATAGGTAACAGAGAGACTGGTGTTAGTTCAGTATAGTATCTCTATAGGTAGCAGAGAGACTGGTGTTAGTTCAGTATAGTATCTCTGTAGGTAGCAGAGAGACTGGTGTTAGTTCAGTATAGTATCTCTGTAGGTAGCAGAGAGACTGGTGTTAGTTCAGTATAGTATCTCTATAGGTAACAGAGAGACTGGTGTTAGTTCAGTATAGTATCTCTGTAGGTAGCAGAGAGACTGGTGTTAGTTCAGTATAGTATCTCTATAGGTAACAGAGACTGGTGTGTAGTTCAGTAGAGACTGGTGTTAGTTCAGTATAGTATCTCTGTAGGTAGCAGAGAGACTGGTGTTAGTTCAGTATAGTATCTCTATAGGTAGCAGAGAGACTGGTGTTAGTTCAGTATAGTATCTCTGTAGGTAGCAGAGAGACTGGTGTTAGTTCAGTATAGTATCTCTATAGGTAGCAGAGAGACTGGTGTTAGTTCAGTATAGTATCTCTGTAGGTAGCAGAGAGACTGGTGTTAGTTCAGTATAGTATCTCTGTAGGTAGCAGAGAGACTGGTGTTAGTTCAGTATAGTATCTCTATAGGTAACAGAGAGACTGAGTATTAGTTCAGTATAGTATCTCTATAGGTAACAGAGAACTGGTATTGGTTATCAGTATAATATCTCTGGTAGCAGAGAGACTGGTGTTAGTTCAGTATAGTATCTCTATAGGTAACAGAGAGACTGGTGTTAGTTCAGTATAGTATCTCTGTAGGTAGCAGAGAGACTGGTGTTAGTTCAGTATAGTATCTCTGTAGGTAGCAGAGAGACTGGTGTTAGTTCAGTATAGTATCTCTATAGGTAGCAGAGAGACTGGTGTTAGTTCAGTATAGTATCTCTGTAGGTAGCAGAGAGACTGGTGTTAGTTCAGTATAGTATCTCTATAGGTAGCAGAGAGACTGGTGTTAGTTCAGTATAGTATCTCTGTAGGTAGCAGAGAGACTGGTGTTAGTTCAGTATAGTATCTCATAGGCAATAGAGAGACTGGTGTTAGTTCAGTATAGTATCTCTATAGGTAACAGAGAGACTGGTGTTAGTTCAGTATAGTATCTCTGTAGGTAGCAGAGAGACTGGTGTTAGTTCAGTATAGTATCTCTATAGGTAGCAGAGAGACTGGTGTTAGTTCAGTAGAGACTGGTGTTAGTTCAGTAGAGACTGCTGTAGTGTAGTTCAGTAGAGACTGGTGTTAGTTCAGTATAGTATCTCTATAGGTAGCAGAGAGACTGGTGTTAGTTCAGTATAGTATCTCTATAGGTAGCAGAGAGACTGGTGTTAGTTCAGTATAGTATCTCTGTAGGTAGCAGAGAGACTGGTGTTAGTTCAGTATAGTATCTCTGTAGGTAGCAGAGAGACTGGTGTTAGTTCAGTATAGTATCTCTGTAGGTAACAGAGACACTGGTGTTAGTTCAGTATAGTATCTCTATAGGTAACAGAGAGACTGGTGTTAGTTCAGTATAGTATCTCTATAGGTAACAGAGAGACTGGTGTTAGTTCAGTAGAGACTGGTGTTAGTTCAGTATAGTATCTCTGTAGGTAGCAGAGAGACTGGTGTTAGTTCAGTATAGTATCTCTGTAGGTAGCAGAGAGACTGGTGTTAGTTCAGTATAGTATCTCTATAGGTAACAGAGAGACTGGTGTTAGTTCAGTATAGTATCTCTATAGGTAACAGAGAGACTGGTGTTAGTTCAGTAGAGACTGGTGTTAGTTCAGTATAGTATCTCTGTAGGTAGCAGAGAGACTGGTGTTAGTTCAGTATAGTATCTCTGTAGGTAGCAGAGAGACTGGTGTTAGTTCAGTATAGTATCTCTATAGGTAGCAGAGAGACTGGTGTTAGTTCAGTATAGTATCTCTGTAGGTAGCAGAGACTGGTGTTAGTACAGTAGAGACTGGTGTTAGTTCAGTATAGTATCTCTGTAGGTAGCAGAGAGACTGGTGTTAGTTCAGTAGAGACTGGTGTTAGTTCAGTATAGTATCTCTGTAGGTAGCAGAGAGACTGGTGTTAGTTCAGTATAGTATCTCTGTAGGTAGCAGAGAGACTGGTGTTAGTTCAGTATAGTATCTCTGTAGGTAGCAGAGAGACTGGTGTTAGTTCAGTATAGTATCTCTATAGGTAACAGAGAGACTGGTGTTAGTTCAGTATAGTATCTCTGTAGGTAGCAGAGAGACTGGTGTTAGTTCAGTATAGTATCTCTGTAGGTAGCAGAGAGACTGGTGTTAGTTCAGTATAGTATCTCTATAGGTAGCAGAGAGACTGGTGTTAGTTCAGTATAGTATCTCTGTAGGTAGCAGAGAGACTGGTGTTAGTTCAGTATAGTATCTCTATAGGTAACAGAGAGACTGGTGTTAGTTCAGTATAGTATCTCTGTAGGTAGCAGAGAGACTGGTGTTAGTTCAGTATAGTATCTCTGTAGGTAGCAGAGAGCTGGTGTTAGTTCAGTATAGTATCTCTGTAGGTAGCAGAGAGACTGGTGTTAGTTCAGTATAGTATCTCTGTAGGTAGCAGAGAGACTGGTGTTAGTTCAGTATAGTATCTCTATAGGTAACAGAGAGACTGGTGTTAGTTCAGTATAGTATCTCTGTAGGTAGCAGAGAGACTGGTGTTAGTTCAGTATAGTATCTCTATAGGTAACAGAGAGACTGGTGTTAGTTCAGTATAGTATCTCTGTAGGTAGCAGAGAGACTGGTGTTAGTTCAGTATAGTATCTCTGTAGGTAGCAGAGAGACTGGTGTTAGTTCAGTATAGTATCTCTATAGGTAACAGAGGACTGGTGTTAGTTCAGTATAGTATCTCTATAGGTAACAGAGAGACTGGTGTTAGTTCAGTATAGAGACTGGTGTTAGTTCAGTATAGTATCTCTGTAGGTAGCAGAGAGACTGGTGTTAGTTCAGTATAGTATCTCTATAGGTAACAGAGAGACTGGTGTTAGTTCAGTATAGTATCTCTATAGGTAACAGAGAGACTGGTGTTAGTTCAGTAGAGACTGGTGTTAGTTCAGTATAGTATCTCTATAGGTAACGAGCTGGTGTCAGTTCAGTAGAGACTGGTGTTAGTTCAGTATAGTATCTCTGTAGGTAGCAGAGAGACTGGTGTTAGTTCAGTATAGTATCTCTATAGGTAGCAGAGAGACTGGTGTTAGTTCAGTATAGTATCTCTGTAGGTAGCAGAGAGACTGGTGTTAGTTCAGTATAGTATCTCTGTAGGTAGCAGAGAGACTGGTGTTAGTTCAGTATAGTATCTCTGTAGGTAGCAGAGAGACTGGTGTTAGTTCAGTATAGTATCTCTATAGGTAGCAGAGAGACTGGTGTTAGTTCAGTATAGTATCTCTGTAGGTAGTAGAGACTGGTGTTAGATACAGTAGAGCTGGTGTTAGTTCAGTATAGTATCTCTGTAGGTAGCAGAGAGACTGGTGTTAGTACAGTAGAGACTGGTGTTAGTTCAGTATAGTATCTCTGTAGGTAGTGAGAGACTGGTGTTAGTTCAGTATAGTATCTCTATAGGTAGCAGAGAGACTGGTGTTAGTTCAGTATAGTATCTCTGTAGGTAGCAGAGAGACTGGTGTTAGTACAGTATAGTATCTCTATAGGTAACAGAGAGACTGGTGTTGAGTTCAGTATAGTATCTCTGTAGGTAGCAGAGAGACTGGTGTTAGTTCAGTATAGTATCTCTGTACGTAGTAGAGAGACTGGTGTTAGTCAGTATAGTATCTCTATAGGTAGCAGAGAGACTGGTGTTAGTTCAGTATAGTATCTCTGTAGGTAGCAGAGAGACTGGTGTTAGTACAGTATAGTATCTCTATAGGTAACAGAGAGACTGGTGTTAGTTCAGTATAGTATCTCTGTAGGTAGCAGAGACTGACGTTAGTTCCAGTAGAGACTGGTGTTAGTTCAGTATAGTATCTCTGTAGGTAGCAGAGAGCTGGTGTTAGTTCAGTATAGTATCTCTATAGGTAGCAGAGAGACTGGTGTTAGTTCAGTATAGTATCTCTG
>NW_027033506.1:0-6340 GCF_034236695.1 Oncorhynchus nerka | reverse complement strand
TGTCCTATACTGTGTCCCAGAGCAACAGTAACACACACTGTACCTCATACTGTGTCCCAGAGCAACAGTAACACACACTGTACTATACTGTGTCCCAGAGCAACAGTAACACACCACACTGTACTATACTGTGTCCCAGAGCAACAGTAACACACCACACACACTGTACTATACAGTGTCCCAGAGCAACAGTAACACACACTGTACTATACAGTGTCCCAGAGCAACAGTAACACACCACACTGTCCTATACAGTGTCCCAGAGCAACAGTAACACACCACACTGTCCTATACTGTGTCCCAGAGCAACAGTAACACACCACACTGTACTATACTGTGTCCCAGAGCAACAGTAACACACCACACTGTCCTATACAGTGTCCCAGAGCAACAGTAACACACCACACTGTACTATACTGTGTCCCAGAGCAACAGTAACACACCACACACTGTACTATACAGTGTCCCAGAGCAACAGTAACACACCACACTGTCCTATACTGTGTCCCAGAGCAACAGTAACACACCACACTGTCCTATACTGTGTCCCAGAGCAACAGTAACACACCACACACACTGTCTATACTGTGTCCCAGAGCAACAGTAACACACCACACTGTACTATACTGTGTCCCAGAGCAACAGTAACACACCACACTGTACTATACTGTGTCCCAGAGCAACAGTACACACACACACACACACTGTACTATACTGTGTCCCAGAGCAACAGTAACACACACTGTACTATACTGTGTCCCAGAGCAACAGTAACACACACACACTGTCCTATACTGTGTCCCAGAGCAACAGTAACACACCACACTGTCCTATACTGTGTCCCAGAGCAACAGTAACACACCACACACTGTCCTATACTGTGTCCCAGAGCAACAGTAACACACCACACACACTGTCCTATACAGTGTCCCAGAGCAACAGTAACAACACCACACTGTCCTATACTGTGTCCCAGAGCAACAGTAACACACCACACTGTCCTATACTGTGTCCCCAGAGCAACAGTAACACACACACACTGTCCTATACTGTGTCCCAGAGCAACAGTAACACACACTGTCCTATACTGTGTCCCAGAGCAACAGTAACACACCACACTGTCCTATACTGTGTCCCAGAGCAACAGTAACACACCACACTGTCCTATACTGTGTCCCAGAGCAACAGTAACACACACTGTCCTATACTGTGTCCCAGAGCAACAGTAACACACCACCACACACTGTCCTATACTGTGTCCCAGAGCAACAGTAACACACACACACACTGTCCTATACTGTGTCCCAGAGCAACAGTAACACACCACACTGTCCTATACAGTGTCCCAGAGCAACAGTAACACACCACACACACACTGTCCTATACTGTGTCCCAGAGCAACAGTAACACACCACACTGTCCTATACTGTGTCCCAGAGCAACAGTAACACACACACACACTGTCCTATACTGTGTCCCAGAGCAACAGTAACACACACACACTGTCCTATACTGTGTCCCAGAGCAACAGTAACACACACTGTCTATACTGTGTCCCAGAGCAGTACACACACTGTAGCAACAGTAACACACCACACTGTCCTATACTGTGTCCCAGAGCAACAGTAACACACCACACCTGTCCTATACTGTGTCCCAGAGCAACAGTAACACACCACACTGTCCTATACTGTGTCCCAGAGCAACAGTAACACACTCACACTGTCCTATACTGTGTCCCAGAGCAACAGTAACACACCACACTGTACTATACTGTGTCCCAGAGCAACAGTAACACACACTGTCCTATACTGTGTCCCAGAGCAACAGTAACACACCACACTGTCCTATACTGTGTCCCAGAGCAACAGTAACACACCACACTGTCCTATACTGTGTCCCAGAGCAACAGTAACACACCACACTGTCCTATACTGTGTCCCAGAGCAACAGTAACACACACTGTCCTATACTGTGTCCCAGAGCAACAGTAACACACACTGTACTATACAGTGTCCCAGAGCAACAGTAACACACCACACTGTACTATACTGTGTCCCAGAGCAACAGTAACACACCACACTGTCCTATACTGTGTCCCAGAGCAACAGTAACACACCACACTGTCCTATACTGTGTCCCAGAGCAACAGTAACACACACTGTCCTATACTGTGTCCCAGAGCAACAGTAACACACCACACTGTCCTATACTGTGTCCCAGAGCAACAGTAACACACCACACACACACTGTTTCACTCTCTTTCACTCACTCACCTTCTTGCCCTCCGATTGGTCGGGGCTGACGTATGACAGCTTCCTGCGGACGTAAAACAACATGTCGTCCTGTTCCCGCGGCGACAGCTTCTCCATGAAGTACGTGGAGAACATCCATGTCCAGAACACGATGCGGTCGTCCTTAAAACACCCTGGATCAAAAAACAGAGAGGTCAGAGGTCAGACCTTAAAACACCCTGGATGAAAAAACACAGAGAGAGGTCAGAGGTCAGACCTTAAAACACCCTGGATCAAAAGACAGAGGTCAGACCATAAAACACCCTGGATCAAAAAACACAGAGGTCAGACCTTAAAACACCCTGGATGAAAAAACACAGAGAGGTCAGAGGTCAGACCTTAAAACACCCTGGATCAAAAAACACAGAGAGGTCAGAGGTCAGACCTTAAAACACCCTGGATGAAAAAACACAGAGAGGTCAGACCTTAAAACACCCTGGATCAAAAAACACAGAGAGAGGTCAGAGGTCAGACCTTAAAACACCCTGGAACGGTCCTAACACCGTTATCAGAGAAAGAGGAGGACGGGACCCGGACCACTCCTGGTTTACAGTAAACCCAAAGAGAAACGCTCTACTGTAATAAGTCTAGGTGACTATTGGCTTTGGTCTCCGTTATCAGAGCAAGAAGAGGGACGGGACCGGACCAGAGGGACGCTCTACTGTAATAAGTCTAGGTGACTATTGGCTTTAGTCCTCAAATTATCAGAGCAAGGAGGGCGGACCGGACAGAAGGCGCTCTACTGTAATAGTCTAGGTAACTATTGGCTTTGGTCCTCCACCGTTATCAGAGCAAGGAGGACGGAACCCGGACCAGAGAAACGCTCTACTGTAATAAGTCTAGGTGACTATTGGCTTTGGTCCTCCGTTATCAGAGCAAGAGGAGGACGGGACCCGGACCAGAAGCGCTCTACTGTAATAAGTCTAGGTGACTATTGGCTTTGGTCCTCACCGTTATCAGAGCAAGAGGAGACGGGACCGGACAGAAACGCTCTACTGTAATAAGTCTAGGTGACTATTGGCTTTGGTCCTCACCGTTATCAGAGCAAGAGGAGGACGGGACCCGGACCAGAGAAACGCTCTACTGTAATAAGTCTAGGTGACTATTGGCTTTGGTCCTCAGGGAGATGGAATGGAGGAGATGTTTCATCTCAGGCTTTCCATTACAGGTCGACCGATTAGGATTTTTCGACCTCTACTTTTCATCCTAACGGCATCCATACAGGAAGAACTCACACCCTTCAGGAAGAACTCACACCCTTCGACTTATTCCATATGTCGTCGTGCCCAGTCACTACAACGATACAGGCATCCTTAACTCAGTTGCCGTAGAGGAAGGAAACTGCTCAGGGATTTCACCACGAGGCCAATGGTGACTTTAAAACAGTTACGGAGTTTAATGTCTGTGATAGTAAATTGAGGATGGATCAACAACATTGTAGTTATTACTCCACAATACGAACCTAAATGACAGAGTGGAAAGTAGGAAGCAGAGTGGAAAGAAGGAAGCAGAGTAGGAAGCAGAGTGGAAAGTAGGAAGCAGAGTGGAAAGAAGGAAGCAGAGTAGGAAGCAGAGTAGGAAGCAGAGTGGAAAGTAGGAAGCAGAGTGGAAAGAAGGAAGCAGAGTGGAAAGAAGGAAGCAGAGTAGGAAGCAGAGTGGAAAGAAGGAAGCAGAGTAGGAAGCAGAGTGGAAAGTAGGAAGCAGAGTAGGAAGCAGAGTGGAAAGTAGGAAGCAGAGTGGAAAGTAGGAAGCAGGAAACATTTTCCAAAACATGAATCCTGTTTACAACACTAAAGTAAAACTGCAAAAGAAATTGGCAAAGCAATTAACTTTATGTCCTGAATACAAAGTGTTATGTTTGGGGTAAATCCAATACATCACTGAGCACCACTCTCCATATTGTCTAGTATAGTGGTGGCTGGATCATGTTATGGCTGAACACAGGCAAAATCCTAGAGAAACCCTGGTTCAGTCTGCTTTCCACCAGACACTGGGAGATGAAGTCACCTTTCAGCAGGACAATAACCTGGTTCAGTCTGCTTTCCACCAGACACTGGGAGATGAATTCACCTTTCAGCTGGACAATAACCTACCAACACAAGGCCACATCTACACTGGGAGATGAATTCACCTTTCAACAGGACAATAACCTAAAACACAAGGTCAAATCTACACTGGAGTTGTTTACCAAGAAGACAGTGAATGTTCCCGAGTTACAGTTTTCACTTACATCTGCTTGGAAATCTACGGCAAGATCTGAACATGTCTGTCCAGCAATGATCAACCACCATCTTGACAGAGCTTGAAGAATTAAAAAAGAATTGCAAATATTGTACAATCCAGGTTTGCAAAGCTCTTAGAGACTTACCCAGTAAGACTCACAGCTCTTAGAGACTTACCCAGAAAGACTCACAGCTCTTAGAGACTTACCCAGAAAGACTCACAGCTCTTAGAGACTTACCCAGAAAGACTCACAGCTCTTAGAGACTTACCCAGAAAGACTCACAGCTCTTAGAGACTTACCCAGAAAGACTCACAGCTCTTAGAGACTTACCCAGTAAGACTCACAGCTCTTAGAGACTTACCCAGAAAGACTCACAGCTCTTAGAGACTTACCCAGAAAGACTCACAGCTCTTAGAGACTTACCCAGAAAGACTCACAGCTCTTAGAGACTTACCCAGAAAGACTCACAGCTCTTAGAGACTTACCCAGAAAGACTCACAGCTCTTAGAGACTTACCCAGTAAGACTCACAGCTCTTAGAGACTTACCCAGAAAGACTCACAGCTCTTAGAGACTTACCCAGTAAGACTCACAGCTCTTAGAGACTTACCCAGAAAGACTCACAGCTCTTAGAGACTTACCCAGAAAGACTCACAGCTCTTAGAGACTTACCCAGTAAGACTCACAGCTCTTAGAGACTTACCCAGAAAGACTCACAGCTGTAATCACTGTTAGAGACTTACCCAGAAAGACTCACAGCTCTTAGAGACTTACCCAGTAAGACTCACAGCTCTTAGAGACTTACCCAGAAAGACTCACAGCTCTTAGAGACTTACCCAGTAAGACTCACAGCTCTTAGAGACTTACCCAGAAAGACTCACAGCTCTTAGAGACTTACCCAGAAAGACTCACAGCTCTTAGAGACTTACCCAGAAAGACTCACAGCTCTTAGAGACTTACCCAGTAAGACTCACAGCTCTTAGAGACTTACCCAGAAAGACTCACAGCTCTTAGAGACTTACCCAGAAAGACTCACAGCTCTTAGAGACTTACCCAGTAAGACTCACAGCTCTTAGAGACTTACCCAGAAAGACTCACAGCTCTTAGAGACTTACCCAGTAAGACTCACAGCTCTTAGAGACTTACCCAGAAAGACTCACAGCTCTTAGAGACTTACCCAGAAAGACTCACAGCTCTTAGAGACTTACCCAGAAAGACTCACAGCTCTTAGAGACTTACCCAGAAAGACTCACAGCTCTTAGAGACTTACCCAGTAAGACTCACAGCTCTTAGAGACTTACCCAGTAAGACTCACAGCTCTTAGAGACTTACCCAGAAAGACTCACAGCTCTTAGAGACTTACCCAGTAAGACTCACAGCTACTTAGAAAGACTTACACCTAGAAAGACTCACAGCTCTTAGAGACTTACCCAGAAGACTCACGCCTTAGAGACTACCTGGCTCACACTCACAGCTCTTAGAGACTTACCCAGAAAGACTCACAGCTCTTAGAGACTTACCCAGTAAGACTCACACAGCTCTAGAGACTTACCTAGAAAAAGACTCACAGCTCTTAGAGACTTACTCCAGAGAAAGACTCATGCTCTAGAGACTTACCCAGAAAGACCCACAGCTCTTAGAGACTTACCCAGTAAGACTCACAGCTCTTAGAGACTTACCTAAAGACTCACAGCTGTAAATTACTGCTAAAAAGGTGATTCTAACGTATCGACTCAGGGGTTGAATAAATTATCTAATCAAAGATATACTGCTTTACAAATAGAAATTTGTTAAGCACTTTGACAGCGCACTTGTGTAGATCG